>NW_011369947.1:22547374-22556277 GCF_000735185.1 Notothenia coriiceps | reverse complement strand
AAAACTCAGCCTTGCTGTTTCTTGTGGTTTCTCACCTGCTGAGAGCCTCCTTCACTGCTTTGTTGTTAATAGGTGGTGGAGGTGAGTCCACGCCCGGAGACACAACACCGAGGCCAGGGTCAGCGGTGTGTGTGTGTTAGTGTGTGAGAAGATGAGTATTGTGGTTGCCTTTTTATTCATTAAATGTGGATAAAGACTCAAAGCAGCTGTCTTTGTCATATTTGATTTCTTGCAATAAAGCAGTATCAGGATGTTCTCAGTTCAACAGAAGTTGAAGGTCATACTGTTGGTGTACATAGATTGTAACATTGCAACACATCTTCTTAATAAGGACTTTTCCCAAGATTAGCAAAGAAGTGAACGCCAGTAAATTAGATACACAATGATATTATAAAAGTGAGTCAAATACTTTTCTGTGACCGTATGTGGATGCCTCGCAGTTTCCAGACAGGCATCAGTCTCTTGTATGGAGTCCTGTTCTCTGAGCGGCTGTCTGGGTATCTGATCGTCTGTCTGACTCACCTCAGTGTGTTTGTCATAAACCCTTAACTCTACTATTAATCCTTCTCTCGAAATAACATTATTATTGATTCCTTTAATGCCCACAGACACACATGATGTTTTCTTTCAAAACATTTACATATCCTTTGCTCAAGATTGCCTAGATAAGGAATCTCAAAATATAATTTGGATGGCTGTGATTTAGCTGATAGATTGTTGTCAGCCAATCAGAAGGTTGGTGGTTTGAGCCCCAGCCCCCGCACTCAACATATCAATGTGTCCAATTGGGCAAACCCCTAAATTACTCAAAATGGCGTGTGAATGTGTGAGAAAGTCTGATTTGTTTATGTAAAAGGGATTTAAATGGTTGTTACAACTAAGATACATTCAGATGCTTTCCCATTCAGTTTGTGTTTGGTGGAAGAAGTCAATTGGACAAAGAGATGCTTTTTTCAAGTTAAGCAAGTTAACTCCCCCCAGAGTCCTAAACAGTAGACTGCTCTTCATTGATTTTCTGATAAATATGTCCTCCTTGTTACTTCCATCAAGGAGGTTAGGTTTTCAGCTTGGTTTGTTTTGTCTGTCTGCCTTCAGCAGCAATACAGAAAACACTACTTCATGAAACTTCCTGAAACTTGGATGGGTGTAGCATTGGCCAATGAGTGGATCTGAAAAAATGTGCGGATTCACCAATTATCTCTCACGTTTGTAACATTGCAAAATATTAGAATTGGTGCTGCATTCATGTGGGGGACAGTATGTTCAAATGAAAAGGGAAATATCACGAGAATTTTCCTCAATCTTAAACAGAAATTTGGAGAATCTCTAAAAATATTCGTGACTGAATTGAAGTCAGCATCATGGCATGCGAAAAGTAAATAATTGTTCTCACCAATAAAATACAACATCTGTTCTTTGTATCGTCCATATAGTTTCCTTATTACGAAGTTAAGGTCATGAATACACCACATTTGGAGGAAACACTTCCTGATCCGGCCTTTTTCGGAAGAAGGCAGAAGAGGAAGTGATTGCTTTACGTGTGTCATTGCGACGATTGATCTATATTTTAAAACAGACGTGGTCTTTGGTCATGGAAAGGAACATCCTATATCCTTACACTTGTATCTGTTGTTTGGCGTTCCCCACTACTGGCAGCAAACATTGAGTTCATCTCGCCAATTATGTCCCGTTTTCACAAAGCACCTGTAAGGCCATGTAACACTTCTCCTGGGCCCAATAGAAGGACTCTGAAACTGACACAAAAATGCTCTTTTATTTTTAATGACTTAATAAATGTTATTAAATTAGAACTAACTGCTTATTTCCCAAGACAATGACAGCGTTATCTCTGCCGTGGGAAATAAGATGAGCCAGAGCCAAGTACAACATGTGTATCTGCAGAACACACCTTAACTAGAACTATTGTGCTAGTTTTTGAACAGATTTTGTATTGTCACGTGATTCAACTGTAAACATGGTTACTGGGGGATTCCCTACATGTATAAACTGCCTGGCTTTAAAGCGTCACTGTTGCTTCTGAAACTGCTGTTTTTTAAATTGATATATCAAGCATTTTACACATTTTTACAATTGAAATGTCTCGTTTGCTTGCCACCAGACACAAATATCACTCAACATGCTTTTTAAAAATAATGTATTTTCAATTTGCATCACATGTGTGAATCACCGGCAGGTAATCGATCCAGGAAACATTTATCAGATCAGTTTCTGGATCTAGTTTCTCAGATTTATCTGCAGCTTCCTCATCTTTTGCTATTTCTCTCCCATGGGTGTTTTCTCTCCAGGTTTTCCGCTCCATAACACCCCTTCTTCCCTGAAACCAAAGAGCTTCAGTTTTGGCAACACAAAACACCTCCCCCTCCTCTACTTCCCATATCTCCACACTTTCCCTGCACCCCTTTTCCTCAATATGCTCAGGTTTCTTTTGTTGCGGAAGCTCTAATTTGTATCTCCTCAGATATGAGCATGTAGGAGTGTGTGCAGATAAGGGCCAACCTCCCAGAGGAATAATGCATTATTCCCCGTGTGATGCGGCGCAGTGATACGGTTGAAGGGCTTGTCAGGTGATGTGAAGGGTCTTTGTTACCCGACTCTTTCCTCCTTGCTGCTCTTCTTCCTCCTGCCTCCTTCCTCCATTGAACTCTGTCTCCTCTTCCCCCGCCTCACCTGGAAACAAGCCTGCCTCTTTTAACAGTTGTTTGCTCTCAACTGAGAAGTCAAAATCTGAGTCGTCGCTTCACTGGAGCACACGACCCACCAAAAAAAGAGACCACAGGCGTCTTTATTTTCTTCTTCCTTATTCACTCTTTTTGACCTTTCTGTTTTGATTTATTCCACCCTATAGCAATGTTTTTTTATTTGTAAACATTAAAGTCAGTGCACACATTTAGATTTGATGAATACTGCTCACGCTGCTAGCACGGAGAAACCTTGAGAATCTAACATTTGTCATTTTGGGCTATATAAATAAACATTGATTGATTGATTGAGAAGCCCTCTTTCAGCAGCCAGTCAAAGTACGAAGTGAGCCAGGAGTAATGAGGCTGACACAATGGTAGCTTCAAATGGCAAACACTTGAAGCGAGTGGTCAACACTTCTACACACTGGTGTTTATACTGTCCACACACATTTTGTTTCTCTTGTCTTGTGCGGGAAGACGTATTTATTTGAAATCCCTTGGCCACAGAAATCTCTTGCTGTGAAGAAAAAGATTGCTCTGCAGAAGAGTCTCAGGCATGTGCACAAAATGGGAATCAATAATGCAATTCCCAACAAAGCGGAACAAACACCACTCCAAATTCAGCAATCAACTTTTATTACAATGTTCTTAAACCATATAGTGGGGTTTTTTGTGTTTGTTTTTCAAATTGCAACAACAGGGTTCTGGAGAAATGAAAGCAATTGAAATGAATATTACAGTAATGATCCAAACTGCGATTTAGAAAATTAGAAGTTTAATCTGTTGCAGTTACCGACAAGAATATTTAGAGAAAATAATGAATGTTTTGGATCATTCAGACATGTTTGTAAAGTTGCAACTAAAAATCATAATTTATTTGCAATTAGGCATTAATATATTTTTATTATTTTATTTATTAAAAAAATGGTACAATCAATAACATAAAATGCAATACAGTACAAAAACAGCACAAAACTAAAGAAAGAGATAAAACCCAGTGACGTCCCTCCCCACCCATGCCCCCAACCACGACCACCCATCCAGATCACCATCCCCATTAGATAGGGTTATCCTAATATGCTTTTGAGGTTCACAATCGAAGCGAATTCCACATCTCTGAGTTGTGTTGACCCCTTATTACACCCATCCATGTACCCGGCTGTCGATATTTGCAGATACAACTTACTTATAACACACTCTACTGGTGGTAATTAGAGAGCAGCATTTTCTCTACAATTTGAATAATTTTCCTTCAGCGGCAGACTCAGAGATATCTCAACTCCAATTTTAATAGCTGAATTCCATGGAATTGTCTCTAACATCCCGATTAGCATATTGATTGTCTTAAGTTGCTCTTATAGCTGGGCGCGAGACTAAACATAACTTATAGGATGGCCTAGCTGCCATGTCAAGCCTTCCATCTGTGGCACAACTTATCTCTGAGCCCCTCATTGGTCATGTGTCGTTCGTGTGTGTTTGCAGAGGGCTCTGTAAGGAAGTGGCAGATTTTATCCGGTCGTGTATTTTTAAATTTAGAGATCTTGAGCCGTCTCCTTCAAACTCTACATACATACCCTAACCTTTAACTTCTATATTTAACTATAAATATTAAATTTGCGAGATTTTATGTTGTCTTTTATTTCACCATTATTACTGGCGAGAGCGAGTATATTTTTTGTCAAATTGGTTAATGAGTTACAGAGAGAAAAGAAGTGGAGAGTATGTTTGGTTTTTTATACACTTTTAATTTTATTCTAAACAAATGCAGCAAATTCACAGAACCAAATGTCCTTTTAAATAAATGAAGTATTCTGATTATACATTAATATACAGATTATTTCTACTAAATATGATGTGACATGCACACAAGGAGGGTCCTGCAAACCAGGCTGATGCCATTTGCTATCTCCATCATTATATAGATTTATTCTTCTCTAAATTTACCCTGCTTTTTCTCAGGCATTGAAGGTCAATAGTCATCGAGTTGATCTCTGTGGGAGTATGTTTACTGTCACGATACGACAGTGATATGAGAGATGGTAGGGCAGGCTGCACCGTTGTGGTGTGTGTATTGTGAGTTCGTCTGAGTGTGTTTGCTACAGTGAGGTAATTCCGAGGATGGATGTGCCGTGAGGGGGGCGCTCGCTAGCTCGACAGCCCTTGTGTTATGTGTTCCCAGGTGCTCCACTGATAGTGGTTTCTGTCTTCTACATTGCCATGGAATAGGTGGTGTTGTTTCGTTCATTGCAAGATCATAGCTAATTCTTTTGCCTCGTACCGCACATTGCTTCCTGGGGTGGAGGCTCACATGCACCAGAAACAGTCAATTGACAGGAGTTCAGACGCGATCTTTCTCAGTAGCCCCTTCTGATATCACATATGTCTCTTCTCTATGTTACCATGCAACACACACACCAAGCAAATGTTACCCAAATCAGAACAGGAGTCTGTAGACAAATACACGTATTTTTTTCTCCCACCGCACGTGAGGATCTGCAGACACGACTATACCTTCGCCGCTGAAGCCCGAGTCTAAATGTCACCAGGGCCAGCCTCCCGACATCCAAATCGTGTTGCGTCCCGTCTTGCACAAGGTCCGCCTCTTTTGGGGTTTCACAGCGCGCACGTACAAGCTTCGGGATCGGGGTCATGAACATGTGCACACATGATAGATGCAGTGAATGAGTCCAGAGGGCTCTTCACGTCGTGGCAGCAGTCCGACCCAATCGCCACAGACTACCCCCTAGGAAACCGTATCAGATGGAACTGTGCTGCTTTTATCTGAATTCACCGGAGGGGCATCAATAGACAAGAGGGAGTGCGCGTGCCAGCGTATTTTCAAAAGCTAATTCTACAGGATAAATGCACTACAGAGTAGTCGTAGCAATCAGGAAACATGCATCACCAAACTGCAGGAGGCGAGAAGCGGACAACATGCGTCAGCTTGACTAACATTGGGAAGTGGCGATGCTCTGCAGCACATTGAAGTACGATGTTTGTCGGCATGGTTAAGGGAGCATACCTCTAGAGAGTGGGGGCGACCATGGTGCAAAGAGAACACACTAGAGCGACCTGATTTATGTTGGCTATGTGGTCCACTGCATTGGTATGATGCGGCTCGTAATATTTAAGCGCGCGCCACTAGGCTGGCAGTGCGACTAACACAACCTCATTTATTATACGTGGCGCCCCTATTATTCTTTTTTGTTTTCCCTTTCCTCTTGAGATAACGTCATTATGGACATGTGTAGAGATGTTAATTGGTGCACTGCACAGCATCAATCTCACATGCACGGCCACTGGTAGAGTATAGAGAATGAGTTTGTTACATATATTCGTGCGTTCAGAGTTGAAGCTATTCCTCTAGCGCTGTGGAATTTCATATTAATACCAGCACCATATTATGTACAAGCGAGAAGTACTTTTTAAAAAGTCGATACAGACGAATACATTCTATCACTTTCCTCATTACAAGTTATATATCAGACAGAGATAGCGGATATGTCCAACATAATATAGTTTATCGTTATTAGACTCAATGTTAAAATGGGATGATCATGTTTGGATTGCTATCATCTTCATATTGAAATTACATATGAAACTGAATGCTGTAGGATTCGCGTTCTGCTGAGAGGACTTGAGTGGGGCTGACAGGACTACCCGCAGGAGAGAGGTCTAGGCTCGCGGCGAGATCCTTAATTAATTATAGAGTAATGAATCAACGTTGTTGGGGTAATACTATAATGGAGGGGCAAAAGCTCCACCACTGTAGAAGGAAAGAGGATGGCTCGATTTGTATTACTGAGACAAAACAAGAGCATCACTGTGAGAGCGAGAGAAGCAGAACAAGCCAATAGTTTTTTCTCGATTAACTTGGAAGGCGACATTGTGATTAGAACTAAAGAGCTTCGAATAATTTGTTGTCCAGGAAGTGCCCATTACTTATGGTGAAGCTGCCCTCTCTTTACTTAGGTTCTGAATGCAACAGCCTTCACCCAGGCATATTACAATTAACACAGTTAGGTGTCTTATTTTTGTGCCTCGAAGTGTTCCGCGCTGAATCTATGTGAGGAACAATTAAATATCATGTGCTCTCTCTCTGTCATGTCTTTACATACAGCAAAGGGTTTCAATACTGCGCCCTCGCTCCGTTGAGACCTATCTCTTGTCCCGTCTATTTGACACTATGTTCTACCTACAGCACAGAGAGAGCCATCTAGTAAGTCATATTTGAGGCAGTGCGTCCAGATTGAACATGCTAGGTCAGGTGTTGTTTTCACACACACAGCATGGAACGCGTGAGAGTATAGGAGCGCAAGTTATTGCTTATCACTGGCATATCATTTTTGAATACACCGGTTGTCCATATCGTACTCTGTGCAGGGCTATATATATTGAATCCGTTTCCCAAACCCCTCTACGCGACTTTAAGTTGTCAATGGCATATTTCAGTAGCATACTACATATTGCGTGACAGCTAGAGATTATAACGTTAGCTGTATGTTCAGCATTTTATTTTATTGTGTGATATATTTTTTCATTTTTTGGCCGCTGGGGAGTCCTGTGAAATCTCCCACCAGTTCCTTTTTATATGGCCGTATACAGTTCAGGAATGGCAGATGTTTTTTATGCCAGGCTGGAAAGTAGCCATCTGTGGGAAAAGGAGATAACAACCGCAAAAGCGAAAACATGTGGCCAATGAAGGAGGCAATCCCCCATTGTGTATCTGTCAGGCCTCTAAGTTCAATAGGTGCATGTAGAACTGCTTGAATGGCAAAAATTGACATATTTTTCCACTTTTGTAGATCGCGAAATATAAGGAATTTCCTAAAGATTAGATAGTAAGAATATATTAGATACATTGTTAATTATGGAATAACTTATTTATCATTGGTTGGAATCTGGTTTCCTGTGATGGTTTTGAGTCAATTTGAAATTATAAATGTAAAAATTTATATAATGATGACCTATGTTATATATTTGATATCAATTGCATATAAAACACATAATTATAGAATTGTATCTGTACATTTAATGTGGCAGTTAAACAATGACAATTAACTTGAATAGGCTATACAGCAAATGTCGGAGGGTAACATGTCTTGAATTGGAGATTAAGAAAGAGAGAGTGTGCTCACTAAATGCCAAGAGGCTTAGTGTCTTCTTAAAGACTTTCATGGCTGTTGTTTGTCAAAATTGTGACCTGGAACCTCTCAGTGTGAGGTCACGGCCCGCTTTACCAGGGTCAAGCTCTTTGTTGGTGGGCCTGGCGTTAGGAGCCTTGTCCCCGTGCCCTTGGATGCCAGAGACGGCTCCCTGTATTGTGGCTCTCTTATCTGGATCAGGAGAGGCAGACCCATCGGTCTCAGGACCAGCCAATCAGCCTCACTTCCCGCAGCCTTGAATAATCTCTAATGACCAGGAGAGCCTGCCAATCATCAACCAGGAAATTAAATACTTACCCGAAACCTGCTAACCTGATGGGGGGATATTAAACGACCTGCGGAACATGTTTCTTCAACAAAATAATCTGCTTGTTAATCATACCTGGTTACCACACTGGTATGAATCAATATGAATGATGTTTGAATTGTCTATGCAACGTTTACCTTTAAGCAAATACATTCATGTTTTTTCCTTCTTTTTTTTGGTAGTTCTGTGTTGAAGAACAATTCCGGGACGTCTCAAGGTGGTGCGCACCGACAAGTTCGGCCTGCCGTAACAGTGAGCTGTCGATCCGTTGACCTCTTTGGTGTCAGGGATTCGGCAAGGTGAGTTAGACCTTGATGACACTCATTCTTGGCAGCCCTCCAAACGCTCTGCAGTTTGAACTGGTGGATCTGCTCATAACGCAGGGCTGCCCGGAGGCTACATCTCTTCGTTACCGTCGTGCGCTCAGAGACAAATGGAGCCGCTTGTGGTCCCTCGTTACAGCAGGAGCGATGTCTTCCTGCCTGTTCAGATGGTAAGCTAAAATTGGCGTATGTTATGTTCCACGCTCATGTGGGCTGATTCAATCTGGTTGCATGTGTTGGTGGAAGAGGGGCAGGGCTTGTGGAGTTCATCTACAGTTTTAGCAAAACATGCACCGTTGATTGGCTTTTGGTTTGAAGACTCAGTCCAAATCCTGTCAGTTACTTTAACTTTCAATACAGAAGCGGACAGGGATGCCGTTACACTTCAGGTCAGCCAAATCTCATT
>NW_011369947.1:22536496-22547328 GCF_000735185.1 Notothenia coriiceps | reverse complement strand
GCCTTTTCTTGCCGATTCAACATGTTAAATCGGCGTCGGGAACACCACCGGAAGTCGGACAAAGGGATAACACTGATTGGCTGTTCAGCTAGCGAATCAGTGCATGAGAAGCGTTAACGGAAGTGAGGGAGGTAAACAAATGATTTAAAATGGAAGATGGAACACACACGGACGGCTATTTCACCTCATCGGTTTATAGAGCTCCTGTTCGTTCATGTTTTCCATGGACCAGAGTGAAAATGGAAAGAAAAACGCTATTTGTTGTTTGTTTATATCACGGAGTCTTCTCTGTCTTCCGGTTGTTCCGGTTGTTGCCTCTTTTGAATGATGAATACACACTACTGCCGCCTGCTGGTAAGGAGAGTTATTGCCACTCACGCATTTGCAGTCCATACGTGCTCGGCTCGGATTTGCGGTGTGTTCCAGTGCGCGAAGTCGGCAAATACGCAGGAGAGTCCGGCGACGCAACAGTCGGTGTCGGCGACTTCTCAACTGTCGGGCCGGTGTATCTGGGCCTTTACAGACATTCAGTTGGACCAAACCTGTCTTTGAATTTAGGAAGCCACCTGACGCCGTAAAATACCTTCACTTTCAACAACACACACACACACACACACACACACACACACACACACACACACACACACACACACACACACACAAACTTTCAATCTCACACACAATGACTCTTTGTATTGTTTTTGGAAGGGTCCTGTAGAGACGCTGTAACAGAGATAGAAAGGATCAGCAGAAGGAGATGAACTCATTTGTGGTTGTTGACCCTTAAGGCTGCAGGGCTTTTCCATTTCCTCTCTGTCACTGAGCCACAAATCCAACTGCGGCTACAACTCTGCGCCGGGGAACAGTTCTGTGGACCCACACACATTTGTATATTGTTTACCCATTCTGGACACTATGGTTAGATTTATAAAGATTAAGGTAGTTGGGTGCACGTCAAATCCTACATTTACTGTACACAATGCGCTGGATAGTCATTCAGTGGTGTAAGATGCTCAGAATAAAAGTTTAGGAGATGTAATAATGTGCTTGTTAGTTTTTTAAGAGGTTGTCTCTACTAAAGGTAAACCAAAACGAATTCTAATGACACTTCCTAATCAAATTTGACACAAGTTGATCCAACTAAAATGTTAAAGTCAATAACAAAGGGCCAAACATTAGCTAGTTCTAACTTGTCAAACGTGAAGATGTGCTGCTTGTATTTTGTTTTTTCTGTGGTAAAGCTTAACCACAGCTCATTTGTAATGATACTTTCTCACCAAATTACAATCAACATGTCAATGAATTGATCCAACCAAAACAAAACGCCAAACATTCGCTTTAGTTCCGTCTTGTCAAATTGATTTGCTGCTTTTTCTCTCTTTAGGACTCTTTAAAAAATTCCATATATTTGACTTTAGATTGTTGGTGGGACATAAAACAAAATGTGTGAATAAAAACAACAGTAATCCACAGCTGTAGACACATCTATATTTCATGTGATGATGTCTAAATGTTGACTTCAAGAAAAATACCATTCTGTGGGGAAATCTGTAGCTGTAACCATTCTCAGCAGGGTGCAAATGTGCCTCACATTCAGTGGCTCTCTTAAATGCCACGCAGTGTATGAAGTCAGCAGGAGGTTGAGAGTAAAAAGGTCAGTTAACAATGGTGTTCTGGCAGCAGGGTGGCATGAAGAAAAGTCAGGTCTTTCATCTCAGAATGCTGCAGCAGCGAGCTTTTATCGCTCGGGAAAGGGTACAGCTGTAGGTCAGTTTAGGCCACACACTCATGTAGGGAAAGGCCTAAAAAAACAACATGTTGCTCCTGGATTCTTCTTTCAAGAATTTGGTGTTTTCCTTTGCCAAACTGACATTGTTTAGAAGGCTTTCTTCTGCAAAATATATCCTGAAACAATGCACTTTTGCACTTGCAATGTAAAAGTACATTCTAGATGGGGCAATGCATAAATGCTTCAAAATCAAACTAATGTATCCATTGCACAGTAACAAAGTTGAGGAGGAGCCATTTTTACAAGCGTAGAAAATCATATATGTTTATCAAGTCAAGTTGTTAGTCCTCAGTTTCACTATTAATTGTAGTAGTAGTATTAGTAGTAGTATTAGTAGTAGTAGTAGTAGTAGAAGTTGTGCGACAGGACTTGACTTTTCGAGGAATGTTGCATCTACTTAGCTTCCAATCTCTTTAGTGTACCGGATAGGAAAGGGCTGATCCCAAAAAAGCAACTCAGCAGCACAGCAGTGACACAATTGGCTCCAAATAAAAGCTGATAAAGCGAATAGTCCAACCCTGACACATCCTGACATGCAGCTTATTTCATCGCAGACCGACACTGAATACCAGAAACCAACCTTGACTCTGAATTTATAATTACTTTTCCAAAATATATGAGGAAAGAGGTTTTGAAAAAAAAGTGTTGTTTCTTTTCTTTCTGATTGAACAGTTTTTGCTTGATGCTGAAGGTAAAACATTACCTTAATTTAACACTGCAGTCAGGCAGGTGAACTACATATTTAAAGATTTATGGCCTGAGAACCTCTTTTAGCTAAGTGGTACTACACACGTCTTGTGTTGTTAAACTGTAAAGCCTTAGCCTGGGTCAAGCCGCATTATCCTGAAGCGGGATAGGAAGGACCATTGTGAAGTCTCCAACATTTTATACATATCATTAACGACAGGAACTTTCAAAATAAAATAAAATGTTTCTCTTAGAACCATGAGTGTATACTGACTTGTTAATAGCTCTATCAAAATAGTCAGACACATTATGTTTTCAAGTCTTAAAGCACCCTAATCAGGGCATTTAAGCTTCATAATGAAAGTGTGCTCGTACGTCTTTATTAACTAATTATATGTATACTCTGTGATATACTCTTCTACTGTGCAAAGTTATAAAATAAAGTGATGGTTTCATACATTCTGTCTTATATATACAGTTATATTGCTCATAAACCTGACATTTGTAACGCTTTTATTTTGAAATAAAATCGCCATATATCCGTTTTTATTCTAGTTCTGTGCAACTTCAGGGATCTTGCTCCTAAAGGTAACTCTACCCCCCCTCTCGTGAGGCAGGAAACAACACACGGTGCTCAACTTTACTCAACACATTCCCTGAAACAACCCACACCCACGCATTAATATTAATATCCACATATTATAGCATTTTAGAATGTAAACAACTGAGCTCCTCGCTTCATTTAGAGCAGATAAGTGCAGCAGCTCCGAGCTCATCAATGTGAGTGACAGGCCCTCGCAGCCAATGAAAAGCCTCAGATCTCAAGGCTACAACCAATGGGAGGCCGTGATTGGTGCCCGCGCCGCATTGATTCCCTTGCGGGAGGCTACCGCGGCGGTTTCGGCCATGTTAAGTTCTAATCATTCAGCCAAAATACAACCGGAATCAAAGAGGGTTGACACTCAAAATAAAATAACTGCGTTAATAGCTGAATATTAATGTTCATAAACTAAAGTAAACATTTAATTCAATAAAGTTAAGAGATTTACTGTACACTCCAAGGTATCAGTGCAACCCTATCAGGTAAATTATCTGTAAGATTATTTTAAAAGATGGTTGTTGGAATTATCCCATTTTTATACTCACTCTTTGAGCCAACATGTAAATAAACCCAAAGCTTATTCCTTTAAGTTAACACAAACTTTACAAACAGAAACATTGACACTACCAACAATACTGGCATTGTAAACAATAATTAAAAAGGAGGAATTAAAAGAAAAGTATAAACCACAAATATACCATGATTTTCAGGGGATGTTTTTATATTATTTGCCAAAAATATATACGTATATTTTATATTCTATCCCGGCAAAACCCAAACCCTATTTGTAACTACAGTTTGCTATTAAACAAGACTTTTATTTTGTAGGACGATACCGGAAGTTTCGTTGTTGTCCTCTGCTAGCTTTGCATTGGTGGGTTTGGCTAGGTAGGCCTCGGTGAATACAAATAAGCACAAAGTTAACAATATTAAAACACACTAAACCCTGTTTCATAAACGTAAAATAACATAAATAATTTCCCTAAGACGCTTAATAAAGTCCCCAAAACTCCTGACGCCATGTCCCATTTCACTTTGAAAAGCTACCGGGCTACCGTCATTCAGCCCGCAGTAACGCTACCGTTTCCACTGACAGATGCATTTCAGGAGCTCGACAAGTTGCAACATTAGCTACCGACATTACCGAACACAGTACCGGAGGCTCACCTTGCTCTCAACTCGACGGGTCCTCCTCGATCACATCGCGGCAGGTAGTTCCCCCGGGCAAACTGGAGCACTAACCGTCCATGGTCCCGTACCAGGAAGTCCATGGCACTTGTGAAACTCTGAGCCGTGCAGGATGTCCGCCAGGTAGCGATGCGCCGCCCGCCGGCTGCTCTGACCTCACCGGGAGGATGCTGGGGCTCCCGCAGCCTGCGACACACCACTCACAGTGAGTGACCCACAGATACTTGGGATAATGCTAAATATGTTATTAAAAAACATATATAAAATGTGTATGTATTTAAAATATAGTTTCGGACATCGAGCAATAATTATACTTCCAACCACATGTTAAGGATGATTACTATCATTAAACGAACAATAACAAACTGATTTTAGTCTTTTAATTCACTCCAAAAAGTACATCCCTTTTTATATTAAACATTTTCTACATTTTGGATATAACTTTATTTGGTTCTCTTACTGTAGTTGTCAATACAAGATTAAATAAAGGTCCCAAAAACATTCAAATATGTTTACTTCTTAACTTCACAAAGTACATCACTTTTGTCTTAAATCATTTCTTCTTTCACAATTGTTTTTCATTATTGGTTATTTTTAGTTTGGTCTGTTACTGTACGCCTAAAAGTCAATTTTGATCAAATATAGGTCCTGATGAGCCATCATCGTAATGCCAACCACATTTTTAGGAATAACATTATCATTAGTACAAACAATAATAAACAGATACTACTTCCAAAATGTTACTACTTTTATCTTTCTCTTTTAAATATTTTGTATTCCTTCTTTATGTCCTATTTATTATATATATATATTTATTATTTTCCTTTTAAGGAGCCTCCAGGCAAACGCATTTTACACAATTGTACTTGCATCTTAACATAACTTTTAATTCAACCAGAAAGTGTCTTGATATAGGTAACCAAAATGTATTCTATGGAATTAATTAAAGCTCAAACTGCTACATGCCTATTTTGTAATTTAAAAATATAAATGTATTAGTAAACTTGGATTACTAGGGGTGTCATACACAGATTCATATAATGGACGTAGAGCTGAAAGTCTAAAGCCAGGCAGGCATGCTCAGACTTGACGTGCCCACAATCCATCTGATGCAGATCAAAACTCCAGATGATGCTAAATATTTTCAGATTCCTTCATGCAGGCCTGCTGCGTGTTTGGCTTCAGGCCTTAAATGAACTCATAGACTCCATCACACACACTTCATCGTTTTCTGTGGCTTTCTTTTGGAATCCCGGCAACATTTGTCTCATGTTGCCTGTGGAATCCATTATCTGTTGTGTACATAACAACACAAAGTTATTCAAGGCATTTAGTTGCCTCTTTAATACATCTGCTCTCCAGTAGCATAAGCATGTTTCACTCCATCTGTGACCACAGTTTTCCTCTGAAAAACACATAATAATGAACACAATATGTATATCTGTCAGGAGGCTTGCAATGATCTGTTTCTTCTTCTGAGTCTTTTACAGTAGTTCACACTGACCTCTATTGGCAGAAACAAGTGTAGAGCTCCACCGGGCCACAATATGTTATATGGCTGACAGCAGTGGGGAAAGAGGAGAAAATAAAGATGGAGAGCTCTTGAAATGATCTTAAAAGACAGATCATATTTCTTCGACATTTCTTGGACACAAAAAGGATAAGAAAGGACAAAATGATTTTGATGCAGTGCTACTGGCCTTTCTGTGTATAAAAGACTTAAATACTATTTGTACACAAGTTGGAATTAAATCTTTCTTACCTCTTCTCATGAAATGATTGTGACAATGTGATTTATTCTTGATAGATAAAGTGTATATCGTCTCAAAAGGTTATTGATAATCCCTTCCAAACATATCACAGTGAAAATAAACCACAATTAAAAGAGAAATGTGTCTGGGAAAAAAAATGATTCCAACTTTATGGGCAACATGTCTTAATTTTGGCTTTTATACAACCTGCAAACAATCTTAAATAGTCTTGAATTTGACTTTCTTTAATCATGTGGCATTTTGTAGCTAAAGGAAATAAAGAAAGAGATAAGGAAAGGAAAGAATAGTTGCCGATCAGGACAGGACTGTTGCTGGTGGTTCTCTGTTTAAAAACTTCTTTAAAAAACTGTTGAATATTAATTTCTCTATTGTACACTGCTCTTGCATTATATGACATTAAAGGCAGGAAGGGAAAGGAAATGAAAATGAATAGAAAACGTTTTTTAAAGTCCCAAACATGCCCCTCTTTAATCTGCAGTTTTCTTGCAATACATGAAAGAGAAGGCGAAGGAAAGAGGAAGGAAAGGAAAGAGAGTGGAAGGAAAGGAAAAAGCGCTTTGACGATCACTGGCAGTTTTCTGTTTAAAAGGGTCTTTCAAAGGTCTTCAATCTCATTCTCTGTACATGCCTGGCTCTCCTCCACAACACAAAGCTGCAGACCTCAGATCAGCTCGGCTCAGTCTGCTGTTGTGTGTTTCACTTCTGTTACAGCAGGCGGGGGGGTGGGGGGGCTGTAGAGGAGCATTGAACACACACCCAGAGTGCATAATGAGGGTTGCACTCTTTACTTGAGAGAGATGGTGTTTATAGAGACGTTATTGACTGCTGGGACTTCACCTGATGCTTCACATGCAACAGGGGCGTGGTGATGAATACAAAGAGGACAGGTCAAGGTATAGTAACCAGCAGGAAGAATACTTGTATATGCCGTTCTACTTGAATGACGTGCAGATCTGATTCTATGGAGTTTGAATGCACTGATTTACTGTGACGCTTGACAACATTGCATTTCCTTCCTCAGAAAATATTTGCAAAGCTGATTTTACATACATACATTGTGCATTATCTCCGTAGATACATTAGCTTGCAATATCCTCCTACCTTGCTTTTGTTTGCATATAAATAAGTTGGTTTTGTGCATTACTGCCACCTAATGTAGATCACCAGAATAGCAGAAAACCGATAGTAGCCTAATAATTACACTCACTCCACTCCATATATAATAATAGCCAACAACTCCAGTGAGAACCTTTTAATATAGGATTCTTGGAAAACGGTTTGTTACAATTGAATGTGGTGTAATGTAAGAGAGACAGAGCCACAGGCAGGGTTATAGAAAGATCACATCCACATTTGCTTGAATTCTTTTGATTATTTTTATTTTTCACAATATATTATTTATATATTCAACCAGATGTTACATGTTTTTCGCTTTTTTATAAATACATCTAATATTATAGCTTTTGGTGCGGTTGCTGGGATAAGAGGAGTTCAAATCAAACACAATAAAAAAAAATATATAAAATGTAGAAACTGAATTAAAACATTTGTTATACACAACTTTTTGAATTGCAAACTGTAAATTCCAGATTACTCAAAAGTTTCAGATTTCGCCTCCACTATCGAGACACATCTCTGTTAACTTTTACAGACGCATACACAGGTACTGAGAATAAGTAATGAGTTTCCATCCATTAAAACCCTTGAAGATTCAATATTTTTCAACAAATAAGGGAATAAAGCTGACTAAAAAAAATCTCTGAAATTGAGTTACATTTGGTTTAGGACCACTTGTGCACCTGCGTTTCGGTAATGACCGAGTATTGACTTTCTCTAACAACATTAGACTGAACAAAATCAGCTATTGATTCACTCATTTGCTGCATGTTGGGTCCATTTATTGGACATGTCCGTCACTTGTTGTCAGTAAGTACCCACGTTCCACCGAGGAAGAAGGTAAGTCTGGGCAAACACTGGAACAAGAAAGCAACATACATAGAAATGTGGTCAGATGAATGAATCAGTGTTTACAGCATCACAGCAGGTGTTTGGATGTAATATGTGTTATAGTCCCATGTCTGACCGTGCTGCAGACCTGTACCACTTACCTTGTTAGGGCCGGGCGTTACGGCCTGTTTGTTTTCTTAATGTTAAGGGGGCGACGAGAGGGACAGGACTCCGGCTGCGAGTGTTGATTTCACGGTCTATTAAGCTGCTGATTGTGGTGCTGCTGTCTGCAACCAATTCTACATCAGTTCCACCTACAAGTGGTGCTGCTCACTGTTTGACATTTACAGGAAACACACACAGAGCAAGGTGATGGAGAAGTGTGTGTAAGTTCAGACCAGTCTTCCACTTTACACTTTTAGAAGGGGGTAGATGAAGGGATGTATGGAAGCCATGATCAAGTGATTTAAAGCAGATTTAAGTTTTTCCTACTTGGTTTATGACATAACATTCAAATGTTAACTTATTTGTTTTTATTTTATTTATATATGTTTGCCTTTACTTTCATCTTTTTTATATACATGTTTCCTATTTTATTGATTTTCTTCTTGCATGATGAATATTGTATGTTGCATTATTGGAGTAGCCAAGGATTTTCATTGTCAAAACTACGCTGCGGTTATTGTACACAATAAACCCTTTGAATCTATGGACAGGTTTTGCCGTAACAATCTCACTAATAAGAAAAGGAAAAGGTGTTGCTTTTTGTTTTGCATGATCATTTTTTGAGTTACTTTTTTATCCATCTGTGGAGGACCTGTTATAACACATACATGCATCTTTCAACCTCTTTTAGCCAAAGTAATCAAAAGCTGATATGAAACAAGTGCCGACAGGAAAAACTCACTCCAGGTTTCAATGATTACAAGTTTGTGCCGGTAACACACAGGAAGTGACTTAACTGTCCCGGTGTGCGGTAATGAAATGTCTCTTTGATGGTCTGAACGCACACACACACACACACACACACACACACACACACACACACACACACACACACACACACACACACACACACACACACACACACACACACACACACACAGATCAAAGCTGCTGAAACAGAACCGACACGCCCAGAATTCAATGTGGAATTACGGGCCTAATGAAGGGCATATACACAGTGTTCATCTCATCAAAGAGTGGGCTATTTAACACACACACACACACACACACACACACACACACACACACACACACACACACTATCCTAAGATAGGCGACATGCTCTTTGTCAAGTATGAACAGAGCATCACTTTTTTTATAATGATATACATTTTGGATTGTTTGATTCTAGTCTTTTCATTTTTCTAATGTACAATGCCTTGTCTTTTTATGCTGCTGCAATGCAATTTCTTTTACCAAATTGGGATCAAGAAAGTATTTCTTATCTTATGTGTACTACTCACTACATTACTGTTTACTTCCCTCTGTCAGCAGCAGATGGCAGCATCGTATCATCTACCCCTTAACACTAAGCTATATGCATTATTGGTAACTGTTTTTATAATAAAGTGATCTCCCACCTACTGCCAAGCTTAAACATTGCATACGCATAACAAGTCAGTGAATATGTTGGAAATGAGGAATGAGTCACTTCAGTTCTTCAAAGGAGTGCACAAGAAATGGTGGGAACATGTAAAAAAGAAAAATGACAAAAAGAAACCCTCTCCCAGGCTTTCCTTTGATCAACACTATAATTTAATTACCTGCATACCAAAGAGAGCCTTTATTCGGATATTCAGTCTCAGTCGTCTCATTTGCTCCGTGGCACAGTCAATTCAAAGAGAAGTGGAAAATAATAACAATAATAATTTTGCACTTGCTCCATGAAAGTTAAAAGCCATGTTAATGCTAATGTATGATTATTATAGTGTAGCTTGATTGAATCATAAACAAAAAGACAAAACAAAACAGTTTAAGGCATATAACGTGGCTATTATATCCTTGAATTATTGATCCGAAATGACACGTAATTCTTAAAATATTAAAAGTAAATGAAAGGCAGATGTTAAGATATCATGCCTTTTAATTGTAGCCTCTTGTTTGTCGAATATGGCATTTTTGGTATTAAACGACATGAATCACAATCATTAGATTGTATGAAACTATTTGAATAAATAATACTTAACACAATATATGCATTACTTGTAAGGCCTACACATCTAGCACAGTGCATATATCACCAATAAAACATCAGAAAAAACTGAAAGGGGACCTATCATGCAAAATGCACTTTTTGATGTCTTTTATATATAAATATGTGTCTCACGCAGCATCAGAAAATAAAACCCTCTCTCTTTTCCTCCGTACCCAAATCTCTAAAAACGGGGCTGCAACGGAGCTGATCCAGATTTGCGTCCGATATGACGTAATATCGGAAATGTAGGCTGGCTTTACACCCACGGTCCTATCAGAAACGTTGCTATCAGAAACAATGCCCGACTGTTTTGGACGTAATATGGTCGGTGCATGTTTACTATTAGCATCGCTAATACTCAGAGCTAACCTGTACTGCACAGAGCATGTGTGTGAAGAAGCAGGAAATAAAAAGGAACTCACCTTGTGGTATAACCGGCAAGAGAGAAAGCCTTTGAGCTCCATACTGTTTCAGAAATAATCCTTGATAATCCATGATATGGCGTTTTATCACGGCAGAATCTGCCGGTAGCATCTCCCGCATGAGCTCAGCCCCCTCCTTTTTTTTTTAATCAAATCCTTTTTTTTTTTTAAAGCTTTATACCCCAAATCAGCACTTTTGAAACAGGAAGTGAAATAGAGGGATATG
>NW_011369947.1:22514521-22536461 GCF_000735185.1 Notothenia coriiceps | reverse complement strand
ACCTGTGAAATGTGTTGTCTCGACCGGGTCCTAAACCCGTTCCCACTTCCTCTCCATACCTGTGAAATGTGTTGTCTCGACCGGGTCCTAAACCCGTTCCCACTTCCTCTCCATACCTGTGAAATTTGTTGTCTAGACCGGGTCCTAAACCCTCTACGTTCCCACTTCCTCTCCATTTGAGTGTCCGCTTGGATAGTCGCCACATAAAGTGCCCTTTCAAACTAACTAGTGCCCTTTCAAACTAACTAGTGCGTGGGAGTTATAAAACCCTCAAACAGGAAGTCTGCATCGGTCCTGATTTACCAGCTGTCCTACCTGACCATGTACAAAATGAGACAGACATTTAATATTGTCCTACAGATGTAAACGACTTTCATTGTTTTTACGTAGGATCATACTGTATATACCCATGTCTAGTGTAGAAAAATGGTTGACGTGTTCATTTGATTGTAAAGTCTGTATTAGGCCCAAGAGAACTGGAACTTAAGTACTTCCTGGTACATGTTACTCCATGAGGAACCTTCCTAAAAAGGCCATTCCATCCTGGCAGAGCATGGGCCTCAGCTGGCTGTTAATCTTCATTAGCTCAAATCAAACACTTCCTCTCATCCTCTCTCTATGATCTCCCCAATTTCCTGCTCTCCAGCCCACTCCCTCAGCTCCTCTGCTTCCCGCCGAGTTCCTCGCATCTTCCACGTTTTCCTACAGGAATGTGACGGATTGAAGACCAACGTGTGTGTGTGTGTTCCAGCCCCTGAGGCACGCCTTGCTTCTACCACTTGTGAAGGCGTAAATAATACACTAACTGTGGTTTAAGAGCTTCTTGTATCTTCAAAAAAACATTCACAGGGTGCTAGCAAATAGCCTGCTGATTGCCTGCATAATGCATTAACCGACATCGCCATTGTTCTGATGTTTCATTGAGCGAGACACTCTTATTTTCATCCGCAAACAATGTCTTTGTGTTTGGGCTATTGAGCCAGTATCACTGATGTCTCCTCACTATAAATAGTGTGTTATTGATTGTGGGGTTTATTCATGTGTTATTTATTCCCTGCATGCAGCTGAGAGGCTTCATGATTTTGAAGGTTTTTTCAGGAAATTGCAGCAAAAGAAGAGTTTGTGGAGTTTGTCAAGGTTACCTGGAAACATGGTTATCATGGCCAGGTCACTCTTGAAAAAGAGAGTTTAATCTCAATCAGACTTTTACCTGGTTTAATAAAGGAAATATATATTAGTGGTGAAATCGGATGTTTTACTTAAGTAAAAGTATACTAAATTGTATAAATACTCACTTATAAGTAAAAGTCCTATATTCAAAGTCTTGTATTTTGTTATGAGTGGTGGCCCTTTTCAAAATCATATGTATAATACTTTATTTGATTATTATTATTATTGATGCATTAATGTGTTCATAACAGCTGGTAAACGTGAAGTTAACAATATATGAAAAATATGTTTATTTATTAGCTGATTTATATTTTGATTCAGCTAATAATCTGAATGTGTAAACTAACTAAAGCTGTGAAAGGAATGTAGTGAAGTGAAAAATACAATATTGTCTCACAAAATGTGGTGAAGAAAAATATCAAATTAAATTACTCAGGTACCTCAAAATTGTACTTAAGTACAATACTTAGAAACCACCACTGGTTATATATGAGTAATGTATTGTTCATCAAAACGCCCAAAAATGTGCTCCTTAACCCTTTAATTTGATATGTGTTGCACATTACTTTGTTGTGTCTTCAGAAGTGCTTGCATGCATTAGTAAAAAAAAAAGAAAGCAATACTCTGATGTGGAAGAATAACATGTTGCCTTGAATCCACTGTCAAATTGAAATGAATTGAGTGCTTCCGGTGGCAACGTCGGCCTTCAAACCTCCACACTTGTCTAAATGTGTTGTCTAACTGTGTTGTCTAACTGTGGGGATCTTACCTTGAATTTCAAATGTTCCTGGGCGAGGGTTGATGTATCGGTCATCTTCAGACACTCACTTTGTCCCCAGCAGCACCAAACTCCCCAATATGTCATCGGAATACACATAACTCCCTGGCTGCTTTCTAAAAGTGATTTTTATACGAGGGAATAAAATAAAGTAAACATCTAGGAAAAAAATCCTGAGCTGCAGACAGTACAGGCCACACGCTGACAATACTAGAGGTGTAATATTATCTATCCATGGGCAGGTTCCACAGACTGAGGGCAGTTTATTGTATGCCTTGCCTGAACCTCACAATCAATATTTAATAACAGACTTAGAGGACTGCTGCAGCGATGAAAGGGAAAGATGCCCTAATGTGCCACAGAGCACATAATGTACAGCAACGTGGATATTGGAGGTATGAAGATATAAAAAATAACAAATACACCGTTCTAGCTTCGGTTTAGAGTGAGGGTAGGGGGTCAGATTCATTATTATATCCTTCAAAAAGCAGACAGTTTTGTCTCGATCATCCCATACACATATTTTTGAAAATATCTCACGAAGAAAAATAACCACATCTTATTGAAACACACGTCTTTGTTACCTGTGAATGAAAAGGTGAAACTTTGACCTTTGACTTCTCTTTCCTCTCTCTGTACGGGGGGAGGGGGATGCAGTTGTGACGGTTAGACAGTACGGGAGTGGAATCGGACACAAAAAGGACACACAGTGGACAGGCCTCGCCCAGGACAGCGGACAGAACGGGGTGGGGGGGGGGCGTCCCCTAAGGAGGGAACGCTAACTACGGCCAATAAATCAAATATACGTTTGCCTCTTATTCAAAGAATCTGCCAAATCCAGAGTGAGCTAAGATAACAGCTGAGAGCACATTTTGAAGGAATTTAAATAAAGTAATAAAGAATAACAAATGTTTGCAATTCTCAGTTGAAATATAAAAAGAAAAGGGGCTTTGTAAGTCAGACAAAATGAAAAAAGAAATGGCCCTTTAAGGAATAATTCAACATTTTGGGAACAATTCACAAAGTTGCTGAAAGTTAGCTGAGAAGATAAATACCACTCATGTTGTTTGTGTGATAAGGTATTTAAATACATATTATTCTGTGTCCATTTCAAGTAATAAACTCAAATATTTTCATTAAAATGAAACTTGGTACAGTCACTATGAAAGGAACAAATGCTTAGGTGCAAATGGTGAACCATTGACTAATAACACATCTTATTAACTATCTGTAATTACCCATCATATGTTATTCTCCTCTATAAAGGAGTCCATGGTACAGATCGTATCCTCTGTTTGTGATAAGGCATATTTCCCAAAATGGCAAACTATTCCTATATATCTGAAAAAAGTGAATGTGTTTCTTTTGACAGGTGCCATTTTTGTTGATATTATATATGGGGTAAGTTTGGCTCTTTTCAACGTATTTCTGAACTGTCACGCGGCGACTTGGGCTACACAGTAATATACATACAAACACTTCGATGTATATTTACTATGTTTAGTGAGAACAGCATAGTGAGTTGTCACCGGGGATGGAGTCAACTTTACTGTGGTAAAAAACAAAAAAATGTGTACACGAGGGTAAAAGACAGAAATGAGCGAGAGACTATGAAAGAAATCGAAAGAGAGAAGAAAGGAGAGAATGACAGGGAGAGGTTGTGAAACAGTACAACATCAGACAGCCACTGGAACATAACAACACAGAGAGAGACAAGTATTAGGAAAAATGGTTTAATATAGGAGACAGAAGCAAAAAACTGCATCACACAAGAACATACGTTTACAAAAATAATTCTGACTGCTTCAGCTACACAGTTGGTTCACAGAGAAGGACAGAGAAACCGGAAAAATCTAAACAGCTAAAAGCAAAAAGTTTCTAATTAGTTGATCTCTTCATTAAACTAATACATTAATCCACTGAAGGTGACTAAATATTTCTATACCTTCTTTTTCTATAATTGTCTTATCGTGTAGACGGCACAATACAGAAGTCAAATGAAACTTACCGCTGTTGTATAGACAAACTTGCTAGAACTATTTAAAAAGCATAAATTAAAGATCTGACACTCACCTACACTCTGTTTTTCAGAACGAAATAAAGACTGAAAGGAAGGCAGAAAGAAAGAACAACACTCAAGTGAGGAAAAGGAAGTGAAAGAAATAAAGCCAAAGATCTTCTAGAAAATCTTATATCAAAAGCCAACGTTCTCGATGCCAGCTAGAAATCAAACTCGGGGACCAGTCAGGGTCAGGCCACACCACCAGGCCAGACAGCTTTTTTCTAAGATTTTTTTGTTGTATCCTTTAATCTCCAGTATAAAAAATTCCACTGGTACAAAATGCATAAGTACAATCAGTTGTAGAAATAGGAAAGCCTGCATTTTTTGTACTTTTTAAATCCCATCCAGTGACAGATTTCCAAGTGTTGTCAAACAAACATACATCACGCTTACAGGATCCACTGAAATGCATTGACTTTGGCTTCTCTCAAGACAATTTGAAACTACTGAAAACCTTTTTGAGAATTAAAAGAAACAAACCAAAACAAAAATATTGGATAATCTCTACAGACAACAAGCTCTTTTTTTTACGTCACGGAAAGACACAAAACATTTTTCCTCAAAAAACTTGACATAAGCCATAATGCAAAGAAACGACAAGTTCAATTTTTTTTTTCTTTCAAATTTCATTGTTTGATAAATAGCACTTAAGATAATTAAGAAAGAAGGAGAACAGAGAAGTGACGAGATAGAAAGATTACAACGAGCATCGGCGATGAAAGCCCCTGAGGTGAGCCGCTCCACAGGAACTCTGCTTTACGACCCTTTTGTGCTTCGACATTTAAACAAAGACAAGATGCTTCACACTTGACGTCAGGCTGTGTGCAACTCTGTGAGATTTGGCAACATTTTTTTTGGGGGGGGGGGACATCTAAAACGCCTGTACCCGCACACACAGCCATAGAGTAACGCAGATTGTGTAGCCTCCACCTTTAAAGTTACGTGAATTGTGCGAAAGTGAGGTGTGAATCATAGATGCTGCAGCGAAAAACGATGCGAAACCCTGCACACGCGCGAGTCAGAAAAAAGTGGTCCATTAACACTGATTAACCAGCTTTCATACAGGTAGTTATGGCTGTTTGTGGCTCATGTGTACTGCATTTAGGAGAAAGAAAAGTCTGCTCGCCTCCCTCCACTAAAGTTTGGGTCTGAGAGGATATGAAAGCCTCCATCTCAGGCTGTTGTTTAGCCAGTGTGGACGTAACCCTTCCTCTCCAACCAACAAGCGCTTTATTTCCCCTGTCGCTAGTCCAATAATACGAGCCGCTTCTAACTCCGGTTAGCTTGGGAGACAACAAGCAGACGAAGAGCGGCTTCCTTCCTCGAGGTCATTTCACGGAGGAAAGAGCGAAACTTTGACGAGTGGGAGGCTAACTGCACACACAAGTGAATATAGACTTGGCACACATCACTGACAACATCTTCTACTCTTGTAATACTGATACGACGCTCCCTGGTTAAGGCGACTGGTGAGCTTCTGTAGAAAATAATGCTGCCTTTTCTTTCTTTTTTTTGCAGACCGTAAACTAGGCTTTCAGGGAGGGGGATGGGGGGCAGTTGAATAGACTGACAACACTGTGCCATGTAAACGGCTCGACTACGAGAACACACTTTGGCATCTAAACATGATTTTGGCCCATTATACCACACATATGGAGTAGTTTCACAACCACTTATAAAAGACGTGAAAGGCTAAGAAATCAAACTTGCTCCGGAACGTCCCGCCTCTTTTTTTTTGTCTTCGGACGACGGCGTGTGCTTTTTTTTTTCTTACCTCAAGAGATCGAGTTTCGTTTTTTGTGCGAGCGAGTCTTACCCTGTGCTTACATCATGAAAGCTAGCGTTCTCGTATGAGGTGATACACAAAAGTAATGATCCTCGCCGTCTCAGAAATGTTTTCAACTCAACTGAAGAGGATTTTAGAGAAATAAGGCGTATGACTCTCACCTCAATTTTATTTTTTTCGGCTGAGGAGCGGGACAGCGTGCGAGAAATCAATCGAAAGAAAGCAATCCAAACAATACGAAGTGACGCCTGTGTGCGCGAGATACTAATAGAGAGAGAAAAGGAGTGCAAACATTTGTGATAAGGCTTTGATGAATAAAACGGCTGTACAATGGCTAAAAATATCAGTGCGTGTGTGTTAAAGTGTGTTTGTGCACGCTGGCGGGCGGTAGCTGTCGCTGTCGAGGCGTTCACACTCAGGGGCTCTCATGCACAACAAGAAAGTAAACTGTGAGGTCTGCACGAGAATGTGTGTGTCCGTGTGTGCGTGTATATAGATATATATATATATATGACACATGGGCACTTTTTTTTTACATCTTTACAAAGAAAAAAAGCAAACATGACATTTTCAGGCAACAAGACCACAGAATAGCAAGTTAACAAACTCTTTTTTAAATCTATATTTTTAAATATGAGGGATCCATACAAAACACTTATAATAAAATACCCATGTTATCAAATAATTTCACAAGAAATACACTGACGCGCTAGGCAGGAAGTACCTTCAGAATTTGGCACTAAACTCCACTGATCTTGTCTTTTTTTCATTATAAGACATTTTGCTGAACAACAAAACACATCTAAATATTGTTTCCCACGAGAGAAATAAAATAATAATGACATTGATGCTTCACAAGCTGACATTATATATATAGATATATTTATATTTATATATATTTTTAGGAATTTTATATAGCTAATTAACCAACAAGAAATTTAGCAAATAGGGACTCCTTAAAAAAAGAAGTAACAAAAAGAAACAAATCAACAAAGTAACTATTATAGTAATATGAAAGGCTTTGTCTATTGTTCAAGTAAACTGATTTTTTTGTCTTCTCTTGAAAAACATGAGACATTTAAGACCGTTAGACTTGTGATGAAACCACAACTAAACTCACGAGAAGCACCGACGTTAACGCAGGTTACAAGTATCTTAGTATTTTTTTTTCCTCTATACATTTAAACAGTAGAAAATATAGGTCATTTCATCATGTGCATTTAAACCACGGATTGTCTATCTGTGAGTCAGTTCAGCAAAAGGTGACACAAGTAGGTAGCATTTCTCCCACCCAAACAGGGCAAATGTCTTTTTTTATTTTTACCTTTAAACTACTCTAGAAAAAAGTGGTTCTATATATAGACTTTGAATGAGAAACAGAGCCACTTAAAATGGCCTTATCAAAAAACTTTACACTGCCTGAAAAATGTAAAAACCATTGGAGAGCTCTGAGAGAGTCTAATATTGATCAGACAGTTTTTATTCAAAACTGTTTGGAAGTAGTCTTATTTTTCAGAGAAACTGGCGCGGACTGCTTCTGGCGGACTGTTTTTCATCGGCGCCAGAAGCAAGATGACGCGCCAATTCCTGTAGTGAACTTTCAAGTTTACTTTAAATGAAGAATAAAAGAAAGGAAAAACTGACATAAAGAAGAAGAAGAAACAAAAGAAAATGCAGGAAAACATACTGAATGGAAATCACTTTGCCACAGGTTTTTTTTTCTTCCAAAAAGAACATTTGTTTTTCCGTAAAAATCTCAGTCTTTTTTGTTTTTCATATGAATGCAGCTTTATATCTTTTTCACATTGATTCATTTTCTTGCCCTCCCCTCCCTTGTTGCCTCCCTGAAACCCTCCCCAGAAAACAGATCCAAATGAGGTCACATGCAAAAAAACACAAAAAAGAACGGGGAAAAAAATCATAAAAATCCAAAAAAGCTAAAAGTTCAAAAGGTCAGTAGGCAGCGGAGGAGGAGGAGGAGGAGGAGGAGGAGAACCAGGTTATGATCAGGTGAGCTCGGAAAAGACATCAGAAAAAACAATGACGGGGGAGGAGGACGATGACACTTTATTTTTGGAGGGGATTTTTTTGTTTTTGTTTAAAGTTTTTTTTGTTTGGACGCCACGGAGACATGCTAGGCAAACGATGAGCTAACAGGCATGGAGATGGGTTGTTCTAAAAGGGGGAAAGAAAACACAGGGGAGAGGAGAGAGTTACACACAGAGAGCCAGAGCACCACAACACTACAGCCTTTTTGTGAAAATCAGGAGAAACAACAACAACAAACAACAACAACAATGCAAACCGGCAGAACAGCAACACAACTCACATTGGCAATTTTTTAGCTTTGATTTTTTTTTTATCATATAATGTTATAGGTCTATGCTAACAATGCACACACACACACACACACACACACACACACACACACACACACACACACACACACACACACACACACACACACACACACACATTCAGTCACTCACACACACAAAACAGAGACCACCCAAAGCTTTATCCATCAGATCCCAGATGGATATTGTCATTTGGGAGAAAATAGTCACATTTTTTCAGGGAGAGGGGAAGGGAGACTCAAATTTCTTTCCTTTTTTACATGTTCCAAATCTTTGTAAGGGTGTGGTAAGGGGGGGAGGGGCTACGTACAAACAAAAAACGCAAACACTCAAAGTAAAAAATTGCGAGGACAAAGGTAGAAATTCGACAAGTAAAGAAGTAGTCCCACTACGGATGGAGAGAGGGAAAAAAGAGAGATGGATGGATGAACGGATGATCGATTAGCACAGAGTGTGTGAATGAATAAATGACACAGGGAGGGAAGGGGGGGGGGTTGCGGTTTGAATGGCAGCGGAGTGTGTTGTGATTGTGGTTTCTGCACTAAAAAAACATGAAAAAACACAGTAGAACCCAAATTCCACGAGGGTCTACTTTAATGATGCTGTATACTTTATAGGAGTCCAATAACTTAACGATAGGCAATAAATAAAATCCTTTTTTTTATCTGAGGCAGTAAAAATGTTGTATAAAAATAGAACTGCTTTTTTTACAAATAAAATTTACAGGCCTGTGGCTTTCTGTACTTTGAATTATTTTTTAAATCTCTCAACAGACATCAAGTATTTGCAGTTACCACCGTAACCCATAAACTCTTATATTATTATAATTATCATTATAGTCTTCATCAAATCCTGGATGTTGTTTTGAAAATGCTGTTATATGTATTTTCACAACAAAGACCAATGTGATCTGACCCAGAAAAGTAGTTACTATTTATTTTTTGTCACATTCTGAGAAATAAAAAACTGTATTTTTTCACATAAATAATAAGGTGCTAGTGTTTCTTTTTCTTCTTCTTCTTTTGTTGGTGGAGTGTAACTGACTATAGTGTAAAGAGGCCACTGTTTTGCAGCCTTTGCTCCCGGGTTGCCAACAGGCATAGAGGGGAGAAGCAGCGGCGGCCTGCACCCAACACCGGAGGTCAAAGGTCGAATGTGCATATCGGCATGCGTGTAAAAATAAAAATGAACCCTTTGCCAGGCCTCAACGAGAGAGAGTGGGGAAAAAAGGTTTAAAAATCGTCATGGCTCCTTTGTCTTTACCTCATTTCCAACTGTAACTAGTCCTCAAAAATGTATAAATAATCATTGAGAAATAAAAAAAAATGTAAACAAAATTTTAGAAAAGCTACCCAAGATAGCTACTTCGTTCCATTGTAAAAAAAAAGAAAAGAAATTGCACAAAGTAATGGCGGTAATGGAAGCGTTCATGTGTGTAAAAAAAAAAGGTGTAATAAATTATAATACTTGAAAGCTAACACAAAAATCTTCAAAAAAGCAAGAAAAAAAATAAACAAGGCGTGTGTGTCTCCCTCATGGTGGTTGTAGGTCGTCTTCCCCTCCCTCCCACATCCCTCCCCCACCCCCTACCCCCAGTCCCTGTACAGAGAGGTCGTGGCTCGGTTTGCTGTTTTTTTGTTTCTCATTTTCACCTTTCATTGGGGGACTTACCCTAGCAGTGCTAACATGGGGAGCAGATAGACCCTAGTGCTAAGATCAGTACGGTTTGCTGTCGTTCTTGGAGCGCTTCAGCTGCACCTTCAGCCGCTTCATGCCGATCTGGAAGCCGTTCATGGCCTGGATCGCTGCTTGCGCCGACACAGGATTGTCGTAGCTGACGAAGCCTGAGAAAACCAGAGAAAAGTGGAGAGTTGGTGAAAAAGTAGCCGATATGAAACTTAACGTAGGAAGTTCCTTTTCCTACTGGCATTAAACTTGCAACATTAAGTGTCTTAAAACATTCAATTATTTAAAAAAGTTATAAAAATAGGTTTGGTTATTTTAAATTGCATGAGCGGAGGTAAATTAGAATGTCAGCTGGACCTAGCTAGTATGCTATTATTTGACTTACAGTGTATCATTTTGGATATATTTCTTAGTACACTGTCATGTTGTGCTCTGTGAACACTTGAGCAGTGCGTAGCCTACATTTCCACCATGTAGTGGCGTCTCAAATTGCACACGGCTAATGTGCCCTCACCGGATGTCACCACTGTTAGCTAGCTAGCTAACCTTTATAAGGATGTATTACTGTTTGATGCATAGAGAGTGTAGACAAATTGTTTTTTGTTTACCGGATAACGTACCTTTGGACATTTAGCTTTAGCTCCAATAAATCATTTGATAGACTATTGTTTTTTTTAAATGGGCTATGTAAAGTCAAGAGCTGGATTGTGAAAATTAGCTAACCTGTTGGCTAACAGATTACTAGCTTGTGTCAGCAAATACTATAAGGTCAGAAACATGTTTAATTATTATCTTGCCAAGATGGAGGCAACTAAGCTTGTGAACAAGACCTGGGCAAGCCGCAGAAAAAGTATAGGGAGGGCGTAATGAGAGTTGTATGTTTTTGCTTGCATCCCCTAAAATGAAGAACGAATTTCCCGTAATCCTTGTTGCTCCCTATTTAACATTAACATTTCTGCAAGTCTGTTTTGTCTGTTATGCCTTCTCTCTTTGTAGCAGATTTCCTGACACTAAAATGAAATGCAGACAGAGACCATTATAGAATGGGTCTTGGTTATACATTTATAAATAATTGTGTTATAATAAACTGGTAAAATACTACAAGAGGCACTCTCAACATCTCCTTGTCTCCAGATCTGATTTATCTGGTTTACATATACTTTACATAACACCCCTGCTACACAATAAGAAAGATTCAAATGTAATGACTCCCAAAGGGGTTGTCGCATTAAAAAAGCTATTAGAGTTACTGTAAGTCAAACGCAATATACATAATAGAAAAGCAAATAGGGGGGTGTAGGGACATTTTATGAGGCATGATTCGTCAAAATCCTTAAAACAATCCTAAATAGATATCACAAAAACACAACTCCACAAACATTCAACCACCAACATTTTGATCAACAGCTTGACAAAGGTCACTGTTGGTCAACATTTCAGAGTAAAGGTTTTGGAGCAGGAGGGGAAGTTATTTTGTGTTTTATGTTTTTGCTGTCTTCTACAGCATGTGCACGATTCACTTCCTCTTGTAAAATCTGGAGCTGAAACCTGACAGTGAACTACTCGTCTCGCTTGTCTCGCAGCTGTCCTCGCGATGCATTTGTCTGTCAAGTATCCCTGCTGCCTGTTTGTCTGCTGTATACCACATTCATGCTTGATTTATTCCTTTTTCCCTGAGCTGCTACATGAGGAATGGAGATGCATTATATTTAGGTTTTGTTGTCAACATGGACAAATGCTAGGCACAGGAAATCGTTTCAATCCATTTCACCCTAAAATTGAAGCTTACAAGCCAACAAAGATAGAATTGTTGTGCTAGGTTTAAATAAGTCACTTGTCCCAGTCCAGGAGGGGATCATGTTATCAGCTTGGCTCTCTATCAATCTTAGATTTCTCTTTAGTTTCTTGTACCTGCCAAATGTTGACCTGAATAATGAGAACAACAACAGTTTATCCTTTGCAACCCTCACTATCTTGGAGTTTGGGTTTGAGTGGTCATTAATTACAGGAATTAGTCATTTAGAGTGATGCTTAATGGGACTGGTCCTGTAATTACTTGATCATTCCCTGCTTAATGTGGTGGAAAGAATAATTTGGTACTCATTTTGGAGAAAATAAAGACATTGGACTTCAATACATTGCCATTTTTTTCCCTAAAATCTGTTTAAACAATTTCTTGCTCATATATAAATAAAAAATACCCATAGAAAAGCGTAAATATGACTTCTTCAGGAAGTGATGACAAAAGAGCTTCATATTCAGTAGCAGATATAAAGTACCATACAAATATATTTAAAGGCCATACTTATTTTTAAATAATGCAAATAATATTATGAATAAATTAATGATAACCTATTTGTAACACATATGCACATTTCTAAGTATGCTTGTGAATGTAGCTAGATTTTGTTAGGTTGAGTTTTCAAATACAAGTTTAGTTGGTAGTATGATTCACAGAGTTCACAGGATTGCGAAGATACAATTTTTACTGAATATTCCACCACAAAAAAGTCATCCAAAAGTTCCATCCCGAATGCGGACTGAGCAATTAAAGAAGCGACAGATATCTGCAGATGTGTGTGACACGTACCGAAGCACTTGCTCAGGTTCGTCTGTTTGTCGATGAAGACTTTGGCAGAGACCACGTTTCCAAAAGGCATGAACATCTGCAGTATGTCCTGGTCTCCAAACTCCTGGGGCAGGTGGTAGATGAACAGGTTGGCACCCTCGGGACCTGAAGGGGGGGGGGACGGACATGCAGAGCGAGTGTGAGGTCATTTCTTTCACTGGCAGGCAGGGCAGCACACACTGTGGCTGTCGTCATAGGAACAGAGCCGACGCATAACACGGCGTGACCTTGGGTTGGTTATTGCTTTTAAACAACATTCTCCAATTGTATTGAACATTAAACAAAAATGAATGCTTTTCATTTAATAACAGTATTTCCACTCTCCAATGAACATTTCGCTTTTGATTCATTCTTTCTTTCTGCTGTGCGCCGTCTCTCTTAAGAGGGGTCTTATTGCAGGTCACCCCCCTCTTTTTATTACACATTCTGTTCCTATTAGGTCAGATCTCTCCCCATCATTAAATATGCTCTTCATTGCTAAATGAACCTTGTCACATCTTTGTGTTCCTGCGGGGTTTTGAACTGTCGAAGGAAGAAAGAGTCTTTACAAATGAATCGTTGTTGGATGCAGAGATGAGAAATGGACGAACAAACCTGGCTCTATTTGTTTTACAAAACATTTGATCATCTGTTTTTTATTCAAAAATGTCGTTAAAAGCTTTAGTGAGCATTTCAATTCAACTGCCAGCTTCAGTTTGGGGGTGGTACTTTGCAAAATAACTGGTATGTAGACTGTTTTCAATATATTGAATAGAGAGGTCTTATAAAACACAAATGCTCCCTTCTCTTTACTAAATGTTACTTTTTTTGGAACATAAATATTGTGCAGTTCCTTTCAAATAAGAAGTAAAGTAATTGTCAAGTACTGAGTTATATATTTTATTTCTGGTAAATGCACTCTATTTTATACCTCAAAAAAATCCAGCTTCATCAAAAGCATTTCCTAAGCATTATTGTCAGGAAAAAACATCTTTATATTAATATATTATCTTTTAGCAGGAAACTAAACTTGGGAGTGGGAATCAAAAAGAAATCCTGGTGTTTTTCCACTTCTGCTCCATTTAAAATAAGTGTGTCTTCACATATTTACTCTACAAAATGTATGTGGCACTTCACTGATATGATATTTAACTTGATTTGTCACTACTTGTATTAAAAGGATCATTCTAGGTTTGTTTAAATGTCTGCTGTGCCTCTCTCTGAGTTTCTCCTCCTGCTGTAAACACTGTGATGCCGACTCCCACTGAGCAGCAGTGATGTGCAGACTCGTGGCCCCGGGCTACTGACCTTCCTTCTGGCTGCCGGCGGCCCCTTGCTGCTGCAGCAGGGACTGGCTGTAGAGGGTGGGCAGCGCGGCGGCGGCGTACTGCTGGATCCCTGAGTAAGCCTGCGTCAGCGCGTCCATGGTGCCCGCCGTCCCATTGGTCAACCCTGCGCCACCCAGGCCTCCGTTAAGTGCCGCCATACCTGAGAGCATTTGAGCAACTTTACATAAAACCCAACAATAAAGAAAGAAGAGTGCACTTACTCGTTAGCGCTCCCATTTTAGGTTATGTTATTAGCACACACTCACAAATATTACCAGACGTCACACACACATACAAAGACTTTACTGTAAACGTCACACACAGAAGACACATCCATAGACAGGCATTCAACTGTAAACACGGGACGTACAAAGTTATACTTTTAACATTAAATTACAGCTGATGACAGCCAGCGCAGTGACAAACAAAAAGACACACTCAAAGAAAACAGTTGACAAAATGTAAACACCACAATGATCACGAGAAAACACACTTTGTAACTAATTTCTAAACCTATTCCTTTCGCTTTAGGAAAATACACTATCCATTGAATCATGGGTCGTGAAGTAGCGTCCATTTCTTGAGAAATATTTGTACCAATGTCTATTGTGAGTTCATTCACTTTTTTATTTTAATTTTCTGTCACAGCTGATCATGATAACCGTATCTCATGCTTATCTTAGTTTGATTACATTTAAATCCACAGTAGTCATTTGTCCGTTCAATTTTTAAGATAATAAAAACACAGATATGTTTTTATGGATGTATTAGTTCAATTTTATTTTAAATGCCGTATTATATGTATTGGCATTGACGTGTTACATCCCATTATGGTTCAACTTCACCAAATATCACATAATCCTTCTATTTTGCCAAAGTCCAATCACTGATGTGCTGTTTCCAGCCTGTGACGTCTCACTTTGGTTCTGAAGACAGGCACGTGGAGCGCAGAGGGAGGGAAGGGAGGGGGGGGGTTTGTCTGGTTTGAAAAGTGAAGGAACGCAGCAGTAACACTCATTAGCTGCTTGTAACGGCTTAATATCACGGTGGAGGGCAACTTGTCTGAGGGGGTCTGACATTGGCTCGGCATCCTGTCGCCTCACCGTCAGACACAGTGAAATAAATTATCACCGCAGAGCTTCGGATTATAGGTCACTCATTTATTCAGGAATAATTGCACTGGTGACCTTTGCAATTCAATTAAGGCCTAGATGTGTTTAAATGAGGGTTGGTGGAGCGTGGATGGACGAGAGGGGGTTCACAATGCGGAGACAAGGGGTTAGCCGGGACAAAATGGGATGCAAAACGAAAGCGATCCGTTCTGTTTAAAAGGATGAGCATGTGTGTGTGTGTGTGTGTGTGTGTGTGTGTGTGTGTGTGTGTGTGTGTGTGTGTGTGTGTGTGTGTGTGTGTGTGTGTGTGTCTGTACCAGTGTGCGCCTGAGTACACGTGTATATGATTTACACAGCAGATACAGCGGATACAGCCGAGGAGCGCTAAAGGTCAGAGGAGAATAATGTGGTGGAAGAGGCCGGTGGTACAGGATCTCTGCTGTAATAACAGCTCTGATTAAGATCCCAGCCTCGTCTCCCCGGAGGTCAAAGGCAGGACACACAGTCAAAACACAACGTCAGGCCGCACGAGCCGCGTAGTCCGCACGATTCTCAAAACATGATAGAAAACATGCATCCGCTCTGCGTCAAAGCAGTAAATCATCAACCTCCTATTATAAAACTACTATGGGAGGAAAATTGTAATTTCTTTATTACTCAAAACCTTAGTCTTGTTCGGCAAGTATAAGCTGACTCATATGCTAGACTTCTGTACTTTTTGTAAATGTCCATGTTTGTTGTGTAGTGTGTTGTTTTTACACAAAACTAGTCACTTTTGTATTGATGTCATGAAAATGGTCAGGTTTTGTATTTATTTGACCACAAAATTAAATATAATTGTATATTATAAGAAAGGTAACATTCACTTTGTATTGGTCAGGGTATTGGTCAAATATTTAATATACACTTTAAAGTTAATCGTTATTGTAGGGATGGCAGAAAAACCATCAATGGAACAAGAAACCAACGCGACGTGGAACAAAGACACCAGCGCTCTTTCAGCAAGCAGCACAAAGGACACTAACAGGAAGCGGATGGAGAGAAGGATTAATGGATGAATGGAATGAAGATCTGCTGCCAGGTGAGTGGAGGATGTAGCTGGATTTGAGCAAGTAAGAACACATTACAGTCAAGTGCAATTGAGTTGCAGAGAGAGGCTGTGAGGCTTTGATTGTAGTTCCTTCCGTTGTCCTTGTCTTTAATTTTTAGAAAATGTAGGTTTTTAATGGAGGAAATTATTCTGTGAAAATTGATAAATTATCAAATCTTACCCACAAACTAAACTGAACTAGTATATTTACTATAATTAAAATTGATTTTAATTTATACTGTGATATGTTTTTTTGGCCTTCATATCATTTAGATAAAATCCAGGAGAAATTCTGCAGGATTTATTAACAATAAAACAATTTAAAATGGGTTTTATTAAGATTTGTAGTTCTCTTCTGTTAAAAGTTCTCCAAATGAAAGCTAAAAAAAGAGGAATTCTCTGTTTTCACAAAGAAAATCGCAACATCGCATGCTACAGCCTTGAAAATCGCACATTTGTCGAACTCTAATGTGCCGGGAACTGTACCGCTGCGTCTCTCTGCATGGGCTCACAGTGTGTGTGGCGTTGCTGCAGATGGGTGTGGATGGAGGTAAGCGGAGGTGTGGGTGGAGTCGCTGATGGCAGGGTGAATACTCACTATTGACGCTACCTGCTAGTGCATTAATGTTGTTCAGGCCGACGGTGGCGCCTGCCAGGCCCTGCAGGGTGCCCAGGGAGGTCAGAGAGTTCATGGCGCTGGCGTTGGAGGTTGCTGTTGGGCCCGGGAAGAGAGGGATATAGCGGGGGGAGGGAGGGAGGGGAAGGAGGGAGGGACGTAGAGACAAAGGTAAAGAGGACGGAGGTGAAGAGGGAGAGTAGGAGAAAAAAGAAGCAGACGTGTTATACAAGCTTCAACAAGGTTCCTATTGTAGAGGTAAGGGCTTAAAAAACTTCTTTATAGATTTTACGCAGAATTTATCTTTCTGAAATATTCGTGTTTAGAATGCAATCAACTGGAATCACTGCGGAGAAGACTGGCTGCCTTTATTTGCCTTCATACTTTAGTTTTCTTTGTTTGTAGGATATCACAACATGTCAAACACTTCAATGCCTATTGGTGTTATAGAATAGGTTTGATAGAGATAACACCACAACACTTTGAAACAGAGGGACGTAGACGCAAAGTTCTGCAGGTTTCTTGGATTTATAATTGAAGAAAGATCGACTAATTCTTAAGCCTTAAAAGATTTCTGACCATTTATTTTTGGAGAACTCTACGTTTTGGCTACAAATGGAAACCAATATTGACACATTTGGACCATATCGTGCTCAATTATTCCAAAAAGAATAATGTAGGCTTTCATTCACATAATTAGTTTCTCAGTGGCTGAAAGCTTGCGTAGCCATCACATCTACATTTAGAAAGCAAATGCACTTATCAACTAGTTACTTGATTATTCTTTTAGATAGTGCTACCATAATCAAGATACATTTCAATGTTCACAACAAAGCACTACTTCAATCAATAGGATTTGTACCACTACTATTGTTACATTTAATGCAGATCTGAATCCATGTGCGGACAAAAACCTACGTTTACATTGTAAAGCAAAAGTGCAAAGCTAAATTGCATCGAAGGCAGAGGTTACACTATGCTTTCTAGTTTCCGAGATTAGATCTGTTGTTAGATATTTGCAGGAACTCTTTTCTTTCAGTGCAAGCCGAGCTAAAGCCTTTTCATAGTGAACATGAATGATTGCAGGGCCGTCAATGAACAACTCTTTGTTCATCCTCTATAAAACATCTCCCTTTCTATTAGCGATAGAGTTCAAGGGAAATGTGAACTTAGGGCAGCCAATTGTTCCACAGTGATCCAAGTCTTTTACGGTTCTAAGATTCAAAAGGTACACTGATGTTTAAAAATATTACTATGCTAACCCTGTGTACACAATTATACAAGGATAAAAAACACAGAGAATACAGCTGTAAAAGATATTCACAAAAACAGATGAATAGAAAGAGTGCTGCATTCAAAGTGATGCTGTAATATCGTTAAAAAAACACAAGGACCATCCAAAAAAAGCAGACATATGTACAGAAAGGCAAGAGCACAGACTTTTTATGCTAACAGTAATCTTTCGGAAAGTGTGAAACTGCTGAATATTTAATGGTCTTTTTCAAGAGCACAGTTTAAATCACCAAAACACACACAATTCAACACAGTGGACACAAACTCACACACACATACACACACCAACGTGAAATGTGTGCCACACATGAACTGCTATGTCAGTGGCGGTGGGTGAGATGGCGGGAGAATATGGTGCACAAAGCTCGCAACCTCGTTCTGTTTCCCTGACAAAATAAAAATGTAATCTCTTCATTTACCGTTGATCTCATCAAAGCGAAGCCAACAAAGCAGGATTGCTGCTGAATACACGAAGAAATGGTGTGATAAAGGGAGCGTTATGTCGCCACATGGTGCAGAAAAACAAAAATGCTTGCCTGTCTCCATGCAGAACTGTCTATGTTTATCACGTATTCACTTTCACTGACACATGCAGTAGAATTCACACTGCTCAACCTGAGAGTGTACTATTCAAGGTTGGACTGACATTCAGAGTCAGAGAGAGGAGGAGGTGGAGGAATAAAAGAGAAGAGGTGAGGAGTGTGGAGAGATTGAGTTTAGGAAAAAAGGAGACAAGAAGGTGCATGGGGGCAAGAAGTGGGATGTAGAAGCAGCGTTAAGAGAGTGGTGCAGGAATGAGTCCTAAAACCCAGATATGAGTCAGCATTTGACCACTTCCAGTTCCCTTGGCTTAAAATCAACGTTTTCTTGAGTGGTTTCTCGTTAGATGCTTGAAATAAGGTCTGAGTTACATAAGCCTCAGTAAATACCCCACTGGTGAATGTCAGCTAACAAGTGACCAAATGAGATACCTTAACGTCGTCGCAAAGATTAGCCGCCTTTAGCTTAGCATTTTTTTAAAAATATATATATTTTTAAATATTTGCTTAGTTATATTTTTTATTAGTTTTGCCAAAAATAATTTGATTTAATTGTATTTAAAATAACATTTCCAAATAAATAAATCCTTTGAATCTGCCTGTTCAGTTTCTGTTGGAATGTGAAGGGTTAAAGGAAAGAAGCTCCTTTGGCGGTCCAGCTATGAATTCACAGAAGGCCAGCTAACTGAACGAGAGAGTAATGTCAAATGACAGTACAATTGACCAATCATACCCTCCCTATAATGTGAAGTTTATGCATGTGTATAGAGTGGCGAAGTCACGCCCATCTACTTCCATGGGACCTTATTTCGGAAAAATATGTATTGAAGTCAATGGAGAGAGAAAACGTATCTTTCGATCCCGTTTGAATTGTGCCACGAATTAGACATATGTTCCGTCAGATTTAGGAGCAAGTAAACATGGACTGCTCCAGGGGCTGCGGCTAGGCTTGTCTAAGCCATTTTCAAGCAGATAACACACTTCCTTTTTCATTTCCTCCCTTTTCTCTATGTGACAACGATACGCATGTTGCTTAACTGGATGAGCATTTCCAACATCGATGTCATGCTTTAACACATTAGTGCTCGATGGCACATCACCAAATAGGGTCGGGTGAGAATGAACCGAGCCCACTTCGTCGCCTCTCTGGCTTTCTGGAAGATACACCAGGTTAGACTCTAAGCTCAACATAAACTCAGAGTTCGATAACCTACCACACTGCTGACCACCAGAGGGCACTATCAAATCATCCTCAACCATCGACACTGCCCAGGCTATGAATGCCACCTGAACAGCAGTCCCCCAGTGCCTTGCTGCTCCCCGGGAAGCTTCCTGGCATGATAGGACTTTAAGCATGTTAACATGGCCAACAACCTTGTTTTCTCCTACGACTCAGGTGTGTCATGGATATATTAGTGTCAGGACACTTGCCTTACAACCACATACGGACCGAGAAACGCGCAGATCCGGGTGGTGTTGAGTAGGTGAGGGTAGTCAGCACTTTTTTGACAGACAGTAGTGACGTGTGTTGTTGTGACAGAGTCATGCAGACCAGAGATGTAGTTCATTCAGCGTTTCACACAAAGTGTTACTTCACATTTACGACACATTTTTATTTTTTGTACTTGGCAAAATTATCTTTTATTAAATTGACAAACATCATATGTGTAATTCGTTGACGCGTCTAAAACCCCTGAAGGAAGCGCTGGTTTCCCTCGACCAAAAAGCAATGGGTTTAGGAAAATAGCTGGAATAATAATGATCTGTGGAAAACGAACCTGTTCGATGAATGCACGTTTTGTTCAGCGGATAACTCTCCACATGTCTACCCTACTTTTAACAATGTTCGAATCATAAATCTATAGATCATAAATTATCGATTAGATTTATGATTCAAAATTATTATTACTCTTTTTGTTCGAGGGAAGGGGGGGTCAGAGGCCTGGATATAAAAGTCACGGCTCGCCACTATTAAAAAACAACAGACCCTAAAGCTGTAAATGAATCCAAACCAAGACATAAACATGTTAATTTAAAACATCCTCCTCTGTCAGAGGGTATGATTATTCATTCCCAACAGACAGCTTTGAATCATATGGGATGTGTGTGCATTATGGGATATGCTGGTTCTTCTAGCGCGGGCGGTTGGGAACGTGGATCTGCCAGACGGACGCCACGCTGCAGCGTGGACATCTCCGACGCCCTGAGTGAGAGAGACATGGTCAAGTTCACTGTGTGTGTGTGCGCAGGGCCGTACCTGATATTTTACTGCCCCTAGGCAAAATTTAGGCTGGCGCCCCCCCCACCCCCAAAATGCAGACACTCCACTATGACTCGCCGCATGCATCCACGGTTGTGGCATGACCACCAAAACAGAAAGGATATGAGACACAAGATGTGTGCAAATGTATTTAGATTCCTATCCATTTTACCATGATTAAGTGGGGGTGGGACCTAACCTCCTCTTGGGGGGTCCGGAGGGCATGCTCCCCCGGGAAGATTTTTTTTTTTATATATTGAAGTTAAAAAGCATAATTCTGGTGCACTTGAGAGCAACATGAGGAATCTATGGATACCTCGCTCAACACCCATATGAAACAGAACTGGAAGCAGATTTTTCTTTTTATTTATGGTTATTTACAAATCACTTCCCCTTTTCAAACTGTTATTTCTTGTTATTATAACAAACTTTTTTTTACTTTGCATATGTAGTATTTTATACTATAAGAGAAATAGATGAAAATCTATTCTCTTATTTTTTTATAACTATAATGATTCATATAAAGGTGTGCTTTATTCCTCACTGAGCTGAGGTTTAGAGCTCTCCCCCCCCGCAGCCGCTTACACAGTAATTCCAAATGTTAATAAAAGCCTGTATACGTTTTTTGGGGAGTATGGATTTATTTTAAATTAACACAAATACAAAATTAAACCTCATAAATTGCACACTAAAACCATTATTTCAAAAAAAGAACTATTTCACATAAACCGCTTCTTGGTTTTTACTGGGGCAGTTCACTCGATTAGGGGGGGGGGTGCGCCATTAGTTTATGGCGCTGTACGCAATATAGGGCGTAGTTCTGGTTAGTATAGAAGATAAATAAGATGTACTTTTTCTGATCCAAATCCGGGAAATGTGTTGTATGGAAATAAAAAAAAAATTTTTCTTTTAATTCTAACTTTTTTTCAACTTTTTTTTCAAATTCAGCGCCCCCCCCAGTAATTGATGCGCCCTTTAAAATTCGCCTATACTGCCAATCACAGGAAGCTCCAGGTGCTCTGTGATTGGGGACGAGGAGATGATCCTCACAGGAGCTCCCCAGTGCTCTTGTTGATTTGGTACGAAGGATGATCCAATTCAAGAGCTCCCACGTGCCTATTGGAACGAGAGGATCCCCATCACAGGAGCCCCAGTCTTCTGTGATTTGGGACGAAGAGTAAATGATCCCCCAATCACAGAGGCTCCAGTCTCCCTTGATTTACGGATGAGATGATCCAGTCACCCCAGACTCCAG
>NW_011369947.1:22470779-22514476 GCF_000735185.1 Notothenia coriiceps | reverse complement strand
CCACCCCCCACCCATCCAGATCACCATTCCCATTAGATAGTTATCCTAATATGCTTTTGAGGTTCACAATGAGCGAAGTCCACATCTCTATTGTTGACTCCTTCGCCCCATGTACCCGGGCTGTCGATATTTGTAGATACGATACTTAAACACCACTGTGGTAATATACAGATTTTATTACAATTTGAATAATTTTCCTTTAAAGGTAGGCTCGAGATACACTTTTTGTTGTATTCCATGGAATGCTCTTAACATCCCGATAGCAATGAATGTCTTAAGTGCTTTAGCCGGTCCGGCTAAAATAACTGGATGGCCTACCTGCCTGTCAGCCTTCCATCTGTGCACAAACTTATCTCGAGCCCTCATTGGTCATGTGCTCGTTCGTGTGTGTTGGAGGAGGGGCTCTGTAAGGAAGTGGCAGATTTTCTCCGGTCGTGTATTTTTAAATTTAGCGATCTTGAGCCGGTTTCTCAAACTTACATACCCTACCTTTAACTTCTTATTTTTCTATAAATATATTTGTTTTATGTTGTCTTTTTATTTCACATTATTACTCTAACTTATATTATTATAAATATTTTTCAAATTGTTTTAATGATTACAAAAAAAAGAAGTGTATATATGTTGTTATACACTTTTAATTTATATTCTAAAATGCAGCAAATGTCACCAGAACCAAAATGTCCTTTTAAATAAATGAAGTATTCTGATTATAATTAATATACAGATTATTTCTACTAATATGAATGTGACATCACAGAGTTCCTGCAAACCAAGCTGATGCATTTCTATCTCCATCATTATAATTTCTTCTCTAAATACTTTCCGCATTGAAGTCAATTTAGTACAGTATCTGTGTGAGATGTACTCACAACACAGTGAAAAATGGAGGGCGGTCTGCACCTCGTCTGGAGTGTGTTGCACAGTGAGGTAATTCCAGATGGATTGTGCTGAGGGCGGCCTCCGACCACAGCCTGTTTATTCCCAGGTGCTCTCACACTCTCAATTCCATGAGAAATAGGGTGTTTTTTCTTTCATCAAGATCATAGCAATTCTTTCTCCCTACCCACATCCCGGCTCTCTTATCACCAAACATATATTAGAATGTCAGACACATCTTCTCCCCCCTGATCCATATCTCTCTCGTCCACAAACCACTCCAGCAAATGTTACCTTTTCATATCTGGAGCTGAGAAAATACACTTATTTTTTTTTCTCCCACCGCACGTGAGGATCTGCAGACACGATAACCTTCGCCGCTGAACTGCAAATGTCACCAGGGCTAGCCGACCAATCGTGTTGCTCGTTGCCGGCCGCCGCAGCTCTCTTATGGGGTTCACTGCCACGACACTGGGACGGGGCAGATGTGCACACATGAATGAGAATGAGTCAGCAGGGCTCTCAGGTGTGGCCAGGAGAAGCCGAGCCAAATGCCACAGAATACCAGGAAACCGTATCAGATGGAACTGTGCTGCTTTTATCTGAATTCACCGGAGGGGCATCAATAAGGGGATTTCTGCAGCGTATTTTCAAAAGCTAATTACTACAGGATAATGCACCACACGCGTAGTCGTAGCAACAGGAAACACTGCATCACCAAACTGCAGAAAGGTTTCAAAGAGAACATGTTGCACTTGAATGCATGGGGAGTGGCGATGCTCTGCAGCACATTGAAGTACCTGATGTTGTCGGCATGTTAAGAAAACCCAGAAGTAGGGCTGATCATGGCAAAAACCATAATCACCATTATGTTGGTCATAATGGAGATTGCTGTTATTTAACACTGTTATGCATTGACTAACAACACTTAATTTATTAAAGGGGCCCTATTATTCTTTTTTTGTTTTCCCTTTCCTTTAGTACGTCATACATGTTGTGTGCATTTAAATGGTCTGCAAAAGATACAATCTCACTCTCCCACTGTGAGTGAGTTTTATATATTTAGTTTCAGTGATTTTTTTTTTCCACCTGGAATTCATTTTCCAGTCCATATTATTCAGGAAGAAGTACTTTTTAAAAGTTGAAAGCGAAACATCTCTTTATCATAAAGTATAATGGACTGTGGGTATTTCCAACTATTTGTAATATTTATGTTTTGCTTAATGATAGTTAAAATGGGATGATCATTTTGGTTTTCACTTCATATTGAATTCCATGAAATTATGATTTGTTTGTTGTTTAGGTTTTCGTATGAGTGACTGTGTGTGTGCGGACCCCAGTAGGAATAGCTAGTGCTAATGGGGATCCTAATAAAGAGTAAGAAAACGTTTGGGCTATAATGGAGGGGCAAAAGCTCACCACTGTAAAGGAAAGAGGAATGGCTCGATTTGTATTACTGAGACAAAACAAGAGCATCACTGTGAAACAAAAAGCAGAACAGTAATAGTTTTTTCTCGATTAACTTGGAAGGCGACATTGTGATTAGAAATAAAACTCAATAATTGTCCAGCCATACTTAAATGTGAAGTGTGACTTGCTTTACTAGGTTTATGCAACAGCCATTACCCGGTTAATGTGTTATTTGTCGTAATGTGTGTCCAGCTGAACAGGAAAAAATTAATTTTGTTCTTTAGTCTTTCTCGCTCAAACTTCTTCCTGGTGTTAAATTTTTCTTCCGTGTTTTCATATCCCTCACGCACAGAGAGACAGAAAGGCATATCTGAGCAGCATCCAGATTGACATGCTAGGTAATGTGTTCCTCACACACAGGGAAAGTGTGAGATAGGAGGCAGTTATGCTTATCATTAATATTTCAATACTCCTGTGCAGTTATTGGTCCATTTCCCAAGCCCCTCCAGGTTTATCTGTGTGATGGCATATTTCAGAGCATCCATATTCGTGACCAGAGATTATATATTATGCACTTTATTATGGGAATTCATGGCCGCTGGGGAGTCCCTGTGAACTCCACCATTCCCTTTTTATATTGGCTATCAGTCTCAAGCTGGCAGATGTTTTATTTGCAGGACTGGAAAGTAGCCATTGTGGAAAAGGCAGATAACAATCCGCAATAAGCGAAAACATTGGCCAATGAAGAGGCATCCCCATTGTATCTGTCAGGCTCTAGTTCATAGGTGCATGTAGAACTGCTTGAATGGCAAATTTGACATATTCTTTTCACTTTTGTAGATCGCAAATATAAGGAATTTCTAAAGAATTAGGATAGAAGATAATTAGAACAGTTAATTATGGAATTACTTTATTTATCATTGGTTGGAATTTGGTTTCCGTGATGGTTGAGCCATTTGAAATAAAAATGTAAAACAATTATATAAAGATACCTAGTTAAATATATGTGATACAATTGCAATTTATATAAAATACAACATAATTAAGAATTGTATACTGTACATTAATGTGCAGTTAAACATACAATTAACTTGAATAGAGCTATAGCAAATGTCGGAGGTAACATGTCTTGAATTGAGATTAAGAAAGAGAGAGTGGTGCTCACTAAATGCCAGAGCTTAGTGTTCTTCTTAAAGACATTTTCATGGCTGTTGTTTGTCAGAATTGTGACCCCTGACCTCTCAGTGTGAGGTCACAGGCCAGCTTTATCCAGGGTCAGCTCTTTGTTGGTGGGCCTGCGTTAGGACGCCTTGTCTGTGCTCTGATGCCAGGAGACAGGCTCCTGTTGTGGCTCTCCTTATCTGGATCAGAGAGGCAGACCCATCGGTCTCAGGACCAGCAATCAGCCTCACCTTCCGCAGCTGAATAATCTCTAATGCACCAGGAGAGCCTGCCAATCATCAACCAGGAAATTAAATACTTACCCGAAACCTGCTACCTTGATGGGGGGGATATTAAACAGACTGGCGGAACATGTTTCTTCCAACAAATAATCTGCTTGTTTAATCATACTGTTACCACACTGGTATGAATCCAATATGATGATGCTTGAATTGTCTATGCACGTTTACCTTTAAGCATACATTCATGTTTTTTCCTTCTTTTTTTGTAGTTCCTGTGTTTGAAGAACATCCGGACGTTCCTCAAGGTGTGCCACGACAAGTTCGGCCTGCGTAACAGTGAGCTGTTCGATCCGTTTGACCTCTTTGATGTCAGGGACTTCGGCAAGGTGAGTTAGACTTGATGGACACTCTTCTTGGCAGCCTCCAAACGCTCTGCAGTTGAACTGTGATCTGCTCCTAAACGAGGCTGCCCCGAGGCTACATTCTCGTTACGGCGTGCGCTCAGAGACATGACGCCGCTTGTGTCCCTCGTTACAGCAGGAGCGATGTCCTTCTGCTGTCAGATGGAAAGCTAAAATGTGGCGTATGTTATGTTCACGCTCATGTGGGCTGATTCAATCTGTGCATGTGTTGTGGAAGAGGACAGGCTTGTGGGAGTTCATCTACAGTTTAGCACAACATGCACCGTTGATTTGCTTTGGTTTGAAGACTCAGTCAAATCTGTCAGTTACTTTAACTTCAATACAGAGCGAAGGGATGCCGTTACACTTCAGGGTCAGCAATCTCATTTCGTGTCACTGAGTGTGAAGAGTTGAACTTCACTCTGCTTTCTAACAGGCTGATGCTAAAAGAATGCAGTGTGGGAGTGTGTGTTGGCTCAGCAGTAAAGATGGCTGTCTCACTCGCACATCATTTAAGGTTTATGTGGAGTTTTATGGGGTAATCAAGTGGATATTTTTATTTATGAAATGCTCTTTAGGTCTCTTTAAGTCCCTTCTTTCGGGACTTGAATTGAGTTGGCGCTTTTTGGGTTCAGACATCCAGAAAGAGATCCAAGTAGACCTGCTGGTCTTTTGCATCAAAAGGTGGTTAAACATCAGACCTGAGAGCATGGGCATGTGTTGGCATGTTTACCACCAGTTGGCTTTGCCTGACCCAGAAAACTCAGGAGGGATTACAGATTCCACCTGGCCCAGGGAGGTCTAAGGATCCACCATAAGGAGCAAGAGTTGCAGATGGAGGCAGGAACATCTGGATGCTCGGTCTGCTATATCCTAACCCTTATCTTAGCTCTGTTTCTTACTGGTTCTGTCAGGATTCTTAGAACCGTAATGCCATCTAGAAAACCATCTCCCTTTCTGCCTGTTTCTAGCAAAACAATCGTAATCAAGGTTTCGTCATCAACGAAGGCCATTGCATAATGCACAATGAAAGTACACCGCGTTTACAAGATATCAAATGTAATATTGCAAGCTGCAGTTATGTAATTAAATGTTTTAGTTTAAATCCAAAACCAACTGCCAGAGGATAAGAAGTGCTAGATTATGAATTGCAAGACACCGACCCCTCTTTCAACTTGTGATTACCATCAACTGTCACGTTCAAGTAAAAACCTTATTGGTTAAGAACCAAGAGTTCAGGTTCTCATTTATTTGGTCGAAATGAGTACAAAACTAAGTGTGTGAACTGGAACAGAACCAGTTCTTAGTTGTTGGAAAAGGGGTCACTGACCCAGACCTGGATTACCGTTGAATTATGGAAGAATGAAGTCCAAAATACAATTTAAAGTCGGTAATACAATCAGGAATTTCAACATCAATCCAAAACTGCTGCAAAACCAGGGAAAGATGCCAGCTGCTTGAACCATATTTTCCTTTCATGTTCCTGAACATGAAAGGTGGAAACCCACGGGTGATAGAGGAGGGGGGAGGGGATGGATTGGCTTGTAATCCATGATCTGCATACCCTGCTGTTGACCTAAGCTCCTGAAAGTGGATTGTTTCTCTCTACTTTCTAATCCCCTTGACTATTCAGAGTGTGTTGTTTGGCGTGAGAGACAGAGTGGTAGGAGTCTTATCCTCTTTCTTGGTTAGTATGCTGTTAAAACAAGCAGTAGGGATAGCATGATGTAATTAAACAGATGTGGGCAGCTGATGCCAGTGTGTCAGGATTTATGAGGAGGGAATGTTAATAGTGTACCTCTTCTTCAGCTGATTGAACAAATGTGTACAATTTGTACTACAATGGAGAGGATTGCTTTGGTGGAGGTGAAACCGCATTACATCTGGCTGTGATCGATTTCAAAGAGGATGTATTTGCAAAAAGTAATCTGCTCGTTTATCTCATGTATTTAAGTTGGAACATCCACACTCCCGGCGTCAGGCTGGGAACAGAGGCAGAAGAAAGACGGAGAAAGAAAAGATGAGGGAGAAGAAAAAGGAGACAAGGACTCATTTGGCAGTTTGTAGATAAACCACAAGACGATGTCTGAGAGTCAATGAGCTCGCAGTGAACGGTATTAAAATCCAACAGCAGTCAGAATCAATCACACAGGCCCTCCATATGTCAATTTGGAAATTGCTTTTGTATAGTCGCAGCGGTGGCGGGCTTGTCTCGCCATTGATTTTCCATTAAGGCCAAACATCACATTATAATATATTGAATCGAGCAGATCCCTACTAATGTGGCATACATTTAAATAATGAGAATGCCTAATAAACGGAAGATAAAAGGGGGCTATTTTTTATACCTGCAGTAGTAAGTCTCTTTTTTTGTTGGATCTCATCCCTGGATGTGCTCTTTCCTCTTTTGTTACCTTTACACAAAGGTTTCTTTGTGGGCACATCCGACTGCAAACAAAAGGAATTCTAACTTCAAGCATACATCGTAGTACAGTATCATTCGTCTTTTCTCTCCATATCATTCTTTTGTCTTTTGTTTTCCACCTGACACTTAGGAAGAAGTGGAAACGCTTAGATAAAGAATTTACGTTTTGTTAGACTAAAATCCAGGTTGGGAACTGTTTGCACAATTTAATAAAAGGATGCATCCTTTCAGACTGAGAGCTATTATAAACCCCATCATATAAAGTATAAAAATCAATATTGTTTTCCATTAACAACAGCTAGAACAAATCTATTGATCTAACTTTAATATTTCCAAATATTTGTTTCTCGTTCTGGTAGGATGTTCTGTTAAAATGAGAATATTTTGATTAAGCTTGTTCTGTCTTTAGCTTACGCTTAACCTTTTAGCATGAACATAGGTTGCAGTCATAGAGTTCAGTCACATTGGATGCAATTTGTATGATCCATCCCTCCAATGCTGACAGGTTATGCTTGAATGCTTTCCAATCTTGTTTCTCTTCTGGCGTTGTGATTAGAAATCCAAATTTGGATTAGGCAAACGTTGGTTTAAGGCTGTAGGGTTTTATCAAAGTGTAGCAGAAGAAGACAGGGAAATAGAATAAAGGTAGAGGAAGGAGTATCGTTGTATCAGTGAAAGGAAAGGTGGACCTCTCCCTGTTTCCCCGACGCAGTCCTTTTGGAAACAAACGGGCTGTTTGCAGAGACATACCCTACACTGTAGATTTTTAATCTCCTCTGGACGAAGGGAATTCAAACGAAGGACTACAGGGAGACGAGGTTAGGTGGAGGGTTTCGACAGCAGCTGCCTCTATAAACATTAATCAGCCCCTATCCACTTTTCCTACCTGCACAGTGGCTGTCAGGGTCCCCCAGAGTTCATCTCCCCTGGCCTTTGAACCGCCTTCTCTTCGTCTAATGATGCCTTTCTCCGGGTCACATGCAAATGGAGACCGAGGCCAACTGGGCCCAATGCTGAGGGAAAAAGTAATTGCCCCTTCAAAACCTTCCCCTACCCTTTCCAGTGGGGCTACTATCGAAACAGATGGAGCACATACGATGCTCGATGTCCTCTACCGATCTTTATTTTCATTACCCAGCTCATTTCAACCAGGCGTGCGCCACACGCAACATGAGCTAGGGCTCCCTCGTCGCCACCGCTTCACGCAGGGGGAGAACGTAGCCTTACAGTTTAATGCACATATTGCTCACTTCTCCTCTTCGCCCCCTGACCCATCCCCCATCATTAGAAATTCATTATGACATCATTAAACCAATGAAATACAGCTTATTACAGTGGACCCCAGAGAAGGCTTTTTATTTAAACGCCCTCCCTCCAATCCGAAAACCCAGCCGCCTCGTTTACTCCATCCCGACCTATTTTAATTAGCCACCAAAGGAACATTGCTGTCATTTAAATGAACATGGCAATCAGTTTATTTGGCTGTTGCCATGATTAGCATAATTAGCCCGCACCTGTTAACCATCTATCAACAGTTTGGTAATTTTCCCGCCTGTGACTGGAGCGCGGCGAATAGGAAGGACGCTTTCTGACAGATTTGCCGTCTTCATTAAACGGGAATGGCGTCATTTGTTTGAAATGCAGACGGTGTTGCTCGTTTCACTTTCTATCTCATCTAAACAGCCCCGGAGTCATGACTGACTGACTCGCCAAGTGTCAGCCATCCAAGCCCCGCTCATTGGCTTGATAGAACCCTGTCAAGGTGAATGGATGTTATCTGTGCACTGCATCTGAATGGGAATTAGTCACTCAGTGTGCACTCATTGTTTTTTAGGAAACAGCCATCACTTGGCAGACATATTTTCAGCAATCTGTTTGGATTTGTAAACCCTTCCAATTTCTTGAAACTGTGATAATAAAGTAGTTATTTTAGCTACCATAAGTAAGCATGTTCTTTTGTATGAGTTTTCCAAAGTGTTGTCTTGACTCCCAGCTTGTAATCAGTTTACTTAACATGGATTAGACTTTGAAACAGATTTGCGATGTGAAGGAAACACAGAAATCCCCATGATTGAATTTGCACCAAATGCTTTATTTTTCCAACACTTTTCTTTCCTCCTCACTTCCCCCCATTCATCTGTCCCCCTCTTTCTCACTGTCCTCCTCTCCCGACTCATTCATCTCACACCCACACTCTCAGCGAGTATGTTGTGATAAGACTAAGCCAGCGGCAGGCGAGCAGCCATTGTGTCAGGGCGCTGTGATTGCCATTGGTCGGCGGTGTTTGATTACTCTCTCTTCTGCTCTGAATCCCGCACTGAACTCTGTTCCTTTCATTTCCTTCCTGCGGTCTGCCGCTAAAAATAGCTAGTTGCTTAGCATCCACACCCAGTGCTGCTTACATCTGGAAACGTGCCTCACCCGCCATTGGCCCGTCTGCCTGAGTGCTATTTACTGAAGTTGGATCTAACCTCAGTCTCAAGCCCTCAGCCACGGCCTGTGATCATTTGTTCTAGCTGGGAACATTTTGCATGCAACAGTACATTAAACCTTTGAACCCCTTTATGTCCTCAATATGTTTATAGGGTTATGGCTACGTTCTACATGACTGGGTAGGGCTTGCCATATGTTATTGGCTACTGAGAAAAGCATTTATTATTTGGGCAATCACCATGCCCAAATGATGGTATTCCTCAGGTGTCCTAAGTGTTATTTTATAGGATACATTTGTTAACACCCGGTCACTATGGACATACAGCCAATTTTGACAGTTCTTAACACTTTTTTCAAATCTTTTGCTGATATTTGTTTTTGTTTTTCAACTACAATCTTTCCTTGTGGGACTGAAACTTGAGGTGTTTGTTGCTTAGCAATCAGCAAGTTAGCTGCAGGCTACACTTGTTTTGTTGCATACAATTGATAGTCGTGCTATAATGGCTACTATTTTTGTTTCGTTTTTGCTTGTAACTGGGTATACAGACAACAATCGACACAAATGTCCCTTTGTACCGTAGGGAAAGTCTCACTAAGACTATAAGTGACCAAATAATTCATAGCCATTCATTGTTGATGGACATTGGAGGATTTTGTGTTCCTGTTTGCCAAGACAGATTATACCAGACTACTGAACAATGTCCATTATCATGCACTGCATGTTGGTATCGATTCACACCACGTTTTTTGGAATGAAAAATAATCACTGGAGAAAGGTAGTGATTCACGCCTGTCAGACTGTGGCTGGAGGGACCGCAGTAAGTGATGGAGGAAGGTTGAAGGGTCAAGCAGACAGGGTCACTCTCTCAGGTTGGCCCGTCCCATTCCATTAGTGAGCACCTCCTCAGCAGCAGTCCTCTACTATGGAGGGAAAAGTAGATGTTTTAACCTATGATTCTCTCAGTTACATTGTCTATTTTGGAGGGCTAAGAGGGTTATCGCAATATGTGGAACACCTTTTTCAGCGTGGGTTACATCGATGTCTTCTCTATGGACCCAAGTGGTGGGAAGTAGCTGAAATAACAAGATGAGGTACTTCACCTTTGATGCTACTTTAAACGAGTTCCTCACGGTCAAACAGACAGCTTCTGAACGATGAAATTATTTGTTATACATTATGGAAGTGGATATGAAGTGTTCTATCACTCCTTCCTCAACAATTTCATTCTGAATCCTAATTCAAACACTGTATTCTTCACTTGATTTAGGACTTTTGCACCCTTTGCAGATGAGGAAATGACACGCTGATAGCGGAAAGATTTGTTGCTGAACTCTCCATTTACTAAATTGTCTTAACAATCCTATGAACAGTTCATGAAATACTATGCATCATATGATAAACTTCCACACACAAACCCCCAAACAATAGAGTATTTTTAAATTGTGGTTTTCTACTTCTCTACACTTCTCAGACTACCTCCTCCAATGCCGTACTCCATGTCCCCTTGATCCAGCAATACACTCAGTGCTCCCCGTAGAGAGAATTTATCTCCATAACCTTCCTTGAAAACACTCGGCAGACAGTTTTGTGGCTCCTTCCTTTACCCCCGTGCCCTCTTACTTCACGCCCTGTCCATCAGGACCCCCAACTGCAAGTTTTTACATAAAGCTTCCAAGACACAATCAATAATTAATTCCAAATGCCACAGTGCTGATGATAATTCCTCTGACATGAATTATAAATGGGAACTTCCTCCCCTTCCTGTGTTTAGACCCCCTTCCGTTGCTCCCTTCCACGCTTCACTCCCAGAACCTCATTATTCCTGCAGCTCGTTACCGGGATACTGGCAGAAACAGGTGGTTGCTGAGAAATTGGTCGTTGTCACGGATACAGGGATGCTGACTGTTGGAAGGTGAGGGATGACGCCACTAGGTGTCCACGTTACAGTGTGGAAGAGATGGATTGGTGTTCCCATCGACTTTTATTCAGACAACTCAATTTTACATTGCGTGACGGATGAGCGAAAGCTTGAAGTCCAGATGACACGAAATATGTCATTAGAATAAAATGTTGGGTGCCATCTGGATTCCCTCCAGCTGCTCCTTGCCCACCTGCTCCATAGACTTTTTTTTTTCTGCACATGAGTGTCCCATTTTATTCTTTGGAAGCTCATTCACAACCAAACAACTAAATAGAAATGGGGAAGCTTCCTCATAATTAGAAATCCTATACCCATTGATTTAGCATCATGTAATGAAAAAATTGCAATTAGAAAATCAGTTGCAATCACAAAAAGACTGAAAGATGATGATTGTTAAACATGCGTACCATTATATCAAACTTGCGAGATATGAGGTTTTGGAGAACATGAAATAATGATATAATGTTCATGTTTTACAAGCTTTTAAGTCATAATTACTATATGCAGTAATAATAATAATAATAACTTGGATTTCTATAGCACCTTTAATAATACCCAAGGTCCCTTTATAAGGAAGAACAGAAGTATAAACAAACATAACAAAACAAAAGGCAGTCAGACGAACAGTTAGACAGACAAAACAACAAATAGATTTGGGGCCAAAGTCCTTGGCAGACAGATGGGACTTGAGGGCCCTTTTGAAGGCGTCAAGTGTGGGGATGTTGTGGATCTTCGCAGGGAGAGCGTTCCAGGGAGTGAGGGCTGCCACACTGAAGGCTCTATCCCCGAAGGTTCACAGGTTGGTGCGGGGGGCCAGAGTCTGAAGACCGCAGGCTCCGGGGAAGGGAATGTGGGAAGAACAGCGAGCCAGCTAGCAGCTAGCACCATTAGCCTGGTAGAAACCGGACCTCGAACCTCAGCAGCGGCGATGGAAAACACCCAGGTGAGATGGCAGGAGTGAGGGAGGGTTCGTGGGTAGTCCTGGGAGCGTGGCAGAGAGGAGCCCAGTCGGGGTATTCCAGAGTGGGGATTCCACGGATAGCAGAGCATGACGGTGACCTCGTTTGGCTAAAAACAGTAATTAGCGTTACAAGTAAATATAATTAATGACAATATTTGGTAAAAACTAATGTGGTTCTCTACCATCCTTAGCTGTACTAAAACTCTTTCTGTGGAATAAAAAACAACCAGTGCCTATCATAAGGCAGATTCACACCGTAGTACTTCTCCCACAAAGGTTCATGAGAACTTAGTTCATGAGAACTCTTTAGTTCTCATGAACTAAGTACAGATCGCGTTCCCACTGGAATAAGTTCCTGGGGAAGGATTAGGCAAATGGAGCCGCTGAAGTCACTTCTTCTTCTTCTGCTTTGGGCTTACTGGCAGGCCGCAAACAACTTCACGGCGTATACTGCCAACCGAAGTCCCCGGAGTTGGGGACTTCCGAGTAAATCGCCAGAACGCCGACACCTCCTCATCTCCACCGCTCCCATGTTTTCTTTTGTGTTGCCATAAGTTAGTCTCTCTGCATTTGTGCGCTGGGCTAATGCTAATGCTAATAATGCTAATGCGAGGATAATAAAATGGCGGCTTCACAAAACTTTTTGGGAGTTTTACAGGGCGTGGTTTGCAATCCGCCCAGCCAATAAGACATAGGAACCTTTTTCTCCCACGAAAGTACCTGCTCTCCAGCAGGGACAGAAAAGGGGGTCAAAAAGGTTCTGATTAAATCATTTTAGTTCCGGCTCTTTTTGGTGTGAACGCGACATTTAGGAACTATATCGGAACTATCGGAACTAAAGTGGGAAAAGTACTGCGGTGTGAACACGGCTATTGGAGACAAAAAAAGCACTGTCTTTAAAACTTTCTTTCTATCCGCCATCTGCTTTACCATTTCCCTCTGACAGCATTGCAAAACAATGACATGTAAAATAAATCCAGACAAGAGAAAATAAAAAAAAGTGATGAGCTGTACTTTGGATGCTCTGTGCAGTCTGAATCCTATTGTGGAAATAATTGGCCTCTTTGTTTCGGGTGACAGTGGATGTTACATTGTGCCGCTCGACAAACTGATAGATGGAGACAACGTGATTTTGCCCATCTTTCATGCTCAGCAAAGCTCTTTGAAGTTTTCCCAGATCACTGGAGTGCAGTGCCGAGTTCCCAAAAGCCCGCTGCAGTAGATCACACCCCTCTATTGCCTTTTCGGTTTGTGAGTCAGTGGTCACTGGAGGGTTTGTCCCTGTCGTTGGGGTGGTGTCAGTGGAGCGCTGCAGGACTTAAGTGAGGGGATAAAGAGGAAGGGCCCCCATTGAGCAGGAGTCTCTGAATTCCTTGCAGCTGGTGTACGCTCATTATTTATCCTCCCCCGATTCCTCCCTCCAAGGCCCTGCAGGGACAGCTGTGATGGAAAGGTACATTTTCGGAGGAATCACTGGCATGAAAAAAAAGAAGAAAATCACCAAAAAGTGACTTTGTCCTCCATCATCTTTTCATTGGACAGGGATTACTCTCCTGTGGGGCTGGAATCCAAAACCACTTGGCTCATAAATCACACTTATTGTGCGTGGATGTTATGTAATAAAACCCCATTTGCTCTTAAAACAGAAGATAATGTCCCAAACCTCCATTGCGTCATGCTTTAAACAGAAGCTCAGCACTCTGCAGAGGATATTTTTGTAGGAGACATTTGGCACAAACGTCGCACAACGTGGAGGTAGCTTTGACGGATCATCGGAATAAGCTGCTTTTCAAAAACCACGATTAAATCATGAAAGATGTCACGTGAAAAGAATCCTCAGTGTTTGTTGACAAGAGGGCTCTATTGGCAAAATACTTCGGGGAAACAAATGGGTTGCAAAGACAACTTGGAATTAAATCTGAATATTGTCTTCACTTAATACCAACTCTTAGCGTTGGTATTAAGTTGAAAGATCAGACAGATTAGTAGTATCAGCGCAGATAGGATGTAACGTTCAGCCAGTTAGCTGCACCCTATAAGTGTTAATGGACCATGTGTTTACTGCCATTTGTGCATCAGCCCCTCATTAGGGGTTTCAATCAGCTAATGAATATAATGTTTACATTTGAACACATCAGGAGATAAGTCATCAAGTAAACATCACCACATATGCCTTTATGAGTGCTTGGATTATGTTAAGTCGCCCTAAAAGAAAAAGGCATGAGCGTGTTCACTGCTTTCTCACGTATGGCATCAAGATACATTAAGGTTTATCGAATAAAATATTTGCCACACACGGGTAATTCTAAAGTACTCCTGCTTCCTATTCAGGTCATGATATTTGTTAGAATTTGTACTGTTATTGACATTTGAAAACACTTGTTTGTTAGTTTTTTTTGTGAAGCAAGACTCTGTTCCAAAGTTGCGGTCTATATTCCTGTCACTACAAGACAGTAAAGAACATTGAGATTGAAGTCCCAATGAACCAAAATCACCAGTGATCGACTTTGCTGAAGTTTCCTTTAGCAATAAACTGAAACTTTACTGGCTCGAGGGATGCTGAAGTAAGAATGACACTAAGATCGAGGGACCAACGAGTCAGTGTGTCCCTCACGGGTCAGAGGAACCCACAACCCTGAGTTCTCATCATCCATTAAACTGCAGATGACCACATGAAGCTCACAAAAGCTAAATCCATATAGTGTTTTTATGCTCAAACATAGACCCGGTTAAAGATGTTTCCATTTCGGTCCGACAGGTTCAGTTCAAACATAAACACCGGATTATCGCCTGTGCAAACCAACAAAGACCATGTCAGAAATGCGTGAAAGTGGAAATAACCACTTTACTCAATTGGATCTTTGACAGCACTGTCTATGGCAGCCATTAACTTTGTCATTGCTTTTTACACGGTCCAGTTCATCACCAGGAGCACATCAGAGTGCGACATGACACACACGGGGCACCCCGAAGCCCAGGGCCATAAAGCCTCTGCTGGAGCCAGTGCTCTCTGATTCCTCTTATCAAAGGGCCGTAAAATGGAAATTATACTAAATGGATGACATGGTCGCTCATTACCCGTGGCATGTATTATAGAAAGTTGTAGCAACACATTCAACTGTGATGGCGGAAAACTGATATTGGCGAGTTAATCTATCCCACTACCTTTTACAGATCTTAATAATCCACCCACTTCCTGCTGCTGTACCACCTTCCTGCCAAATTCATATGGTTAAAATATTCCCCCCTGCTTCATTTTCACAACTTTTCCTCCCATTGTGTATCTCCCCTTCCCAGTAGATTTCATTTTCTCTCCTCAGAGTTCTTTTTTTGCTTCTGATTATTGTGTTTTTACCCGGATGATGGTCATTTGATACGGGCGATAAATAAGCTAGCGACCAGGCTCCCTATGGTGCGATGTTGGGGAGCTTGCCAGGTGTTATAAACCCCCCCCCTGCGGCCGCCACTAAACTGATGCCGTCCTCCATGCTACTATTCATTTCTTTCCCTGCAGGTGGCTCATAGCAGGTAGTAATGATGCACAGGCTCTATGTGGCCTTTGGGGCGGACCGCCTGATGTGTAGGTAAAGGTAAAACTTGACACACTCAAGGGAACGCTAACCATATTTTGGGCAGGTGGAACATTGGACAGGAAAATAATAAAATAAAAGTATACATCGCTGGATTTGTATGCTTGGCTTTGGAAGAAGAGATTGTGCCAAAAGAAAAGTAAAAATATAAATAATAATAATAATGATAATTAAACATGCTCATTGTTGAATGGTCAAAAAACATGCAATATTCAACAACTCCAAACAAGCTGAAATCAATTGTTATATAGTATACATAAATAACATTAATTAAATATGTTATGTGATATTTTATAAAAAGGGAGTGATATTTTGTATTGCATTTTTAGTCAAATGCTAATATAGAAACATGGCCAATTGTATATACTTTATTATCAAATTGTAATATATATATATATACGTATATACTTGGCTCTGCTGAACTTCCTTTTACATAAAACAATGTATTGTCTTTATTTATATATTATTTTCTATAATTACATTTTACCTGGAGATTGACCAGAAAAGTTGATAGTTTTTACTTTAATATAGACCAAAAACAAATGTATAAAAATAAACCTTTTTAGTTCTTTCTCCATCTTGTTTTCAGTTGCTTGTGTGCAACACACGAATACCCGGATATCTGTAATGACCTGATGTCGTCTCATATTTCACCAACACCTGTATTGATCGGGCTTTCGCAGAGTTCACAGTAACACTTAACATGGTCACAATAAGCTTTCAGTAACAGACAGTAACAACTAAGACTACAAAGTAAATACAAAATATAATCATGAGCACATACAGCAGTCTGTACTTCTATAGTTCACCTGTACCTGACTGCAGACGGAAACTTTTGTAGAAGTGTCGGATGTATTCAGGAGACCATATCTGACATTTCCCCCACCTCTGACTCGGTGAGACAGCCCACAGAAAATAATACTCGTGCTTACTTTCATCTCCATCTGTGTGCGTGAATGTGCAAGCCTCTCCCCCCCTGCTGTGCTCCGTCTGCCTGGGCTGCAATTACCAGCAGAGAGAGGGCCCATAGCTACCTGCTCATCATCCTGGAGCCGCGGCCTGGCCCTGGACAAAGCTCGCACAGCAGCTTCCTGCCAGAGACTGCATTATGGAGATTAGGCCGAAAGATTGACAAAGAGGTAGAGGGGAGGTGGAGGGAGACACAGCTCGATGAGAGCAGGGAGGCTTCGGGGAAGGGAAATTAGTTTGCTTCTGGACGCTCCCCCAAGGCTCAAGGGGAAGGGGGAGAAAGCTGGAGGGATTAGGAAAGGAAGAGATGGAGGAGAACAGACAGAAACAGACTAATCTCGCTCAGTCAGATGTCCGTCTCGTGAAGCCCGCAGAGGTCTGGAGCGGCGCCTGGAAACTAATCAATTCTGATAATAAATTAATGAATACATTTATCAAGCAAAAAGCTAAATATTCTCTGGTTTCAGCTCAGAAAGGACGTGCTTTTATTCTTTGTTTTCTCTCATTATAATTGTAAGATGCCAGAGAACTTGTGATGTGTATTTTTGTTTTTTCTGGATCAATTTAGTGATGGTTTCATTGGAAAATGGAATCCTTATAAAACATCTGGTGGTTTGTAAAGAAAACCTCCCTAAAACTAGAATTCCTTGTGTTGTGTTAGAAAAACTAAACCAACTTTTTCAGATCAGCCTGAAATGATGACTATGCACTATTAAGACAAGCACAGAGAAAGGTGAAGTAAGGGGAAACCCACTCACTTTTGGATGCCAAGACAAAAACACTGCCAGACAGAGGTCAAGTGTTCGACAGGAGAAAGAATGTTGGAGAACAGCAAAGTTTGAGGTGAACAGATACAGACGTGACTAGACAAGCTACTTTCAGAAAAATGAAATAAGAGGATAAGAAAGAAAGACGAAAGCACGCTTAAGGACGTAATTGAGACGAAGCAAAGACGAAGCGACTGAAAAGTGACATTGCCGCCGATCCTTTTGTAGCGGGAGTGCGTTTGCTCAGCTGGGCACCTTACTGCCCTTTGTGATGAAGGAGAGTGGTTTCACTGCAGACAATGGCGGAGAGGATAGGAAGCTTATTGCCAGACTGGGCCTGTGTCCGCCTAAATGGCAACCATCAATAATCCCCTCAGTCAGTGTCCTCCTCAGAGGGCTTCTTCCTGAGCTGCAATGATGAACACAGTGCTGAGGAGTAGTTGTGGTTCTTCGTGTGTCTTCATGTCCTGCATAAATATTTCTTTATGTTAAACCTGGGGGTCAGGATCCCCACAGGGCTCACAAGATGAAACGAGATGAACAAGATATTTTTCTGCACAATTTGGTTTTCACATTTCCCTTTGAAGTACTAGAAGTTACGCTTATTCAGGCCGCTAAATTTGCCAAAAGCTCAATGCTATATGCTATAAGAATGGACACATTGTCTATAAGCTAACACATAGGACATATGCAACTTGTTTTTTTTAGGTCAAAGGGGCGCTATTATTCTTTCATGTAGTGTGTAATATAGGTTTTAGTGCATGTAAAGGGTCTGCAAAGGCTAAACTCCCAAAGTTTCCTCCAGAGGGAGTTTCTCTCCCACACATTCCCTCCCTGCCTGAAACTGCTCTATTTGACACCTTTGTTTTCTTTCTTACCATAATGACATCACTGTGTAACACTTGCTGTTGTATCGGCTAGCGCTCAACACATAGTACGTGATAGGCTAAGGGCGGGAGCAATCAAAGCAAACTGGGCTCTAGTTTCAGACAGAAGGAACATAAATGGTGCTGCAGCACAAGCACTATGAGAAAATAAAGCACCTTTTCAACATTAAAGCATGTAAACATGTCACATTAGAGGCACAACATACAAAAAGAATATCTGGAAATTAGCATTAAAGGGCCATTAGTTGACAAAAATATTCAACCTACTATGATGTCAAAACAGAGAAAGCAGTAAATGCTCATATTTAGCATTTACCAGTGAGAATATGTAAATAATGTGTGAACATTATCTGTAAACGCTTCTCAAAGTTGACTTACAGTACAACTTGATATATGTGTCGACTGATTGTTTAAGCTCTATTAAAGGCCTGCTTGAAAAGATAACTAACCGAAAAAAGGTTTTGAACCAGGAAAAATACCATCCAAAGAACTCTGGAGGCTCTGCAGTCAGACCTTCTGGTGCACAAAAAAAAATCTGGTCCGGGGTTGTTGATGTAATCCAATGTCTTCTTAGTAAAAGAAACATTTCTTTTTAAATTCAACCCAGTGGGATTTGCACTATGCACGCAGAAGGGGCCAAGCTGTGCACAATATTAAAGGCCAAAGTAAAATAGCCATCTACCCATACCTGCAACACTGCTTTAGAAGCCCAACACACACACACACACACACACACACACACACACACACACACACACACACACACACAGTGGAGACTTTGTTAGCCTGCTGGCACAGTCAGGCTTCCCGGTACAGCATGTTTCCACCCGTCCTGAACAGAGTGGCCGTTGTGCGTGGTGGTTGCAGCATTGTGGGGACACATGCACGCAGGCAGCAGTCACACTGGATGGCATTCTTTACACAGAGATGGCTGTAGAACGCCACTTAGCATAATTCACTGTCAATTGTGAAGTCATGTTCTGAAATGTGATCCCAGCCATTGGATTTAATTAAAGTCACAGTTTCACTCAGAAAATGACAAAACAAATTAAATAATAGAGCAAATATTAGTACTTTTACAACACTATCTAAATGTACTGGTAAATAATATCTTACAAATAAAGAACAAAATACAAGATAATCGTTTTTGTTGGTGCATTTTTTGTTGTTTAAAGTGTTACTGACATTCGGCTATAAACCATATTCTCTTTGGTAATAGAAAAAAGTTAGAACTTAAAGTGAATTCACATTAATCCATAATGCTTTAAAGTCTTTTAAATACAATAGAACACCATCCAAACCCTTGAAGTTAAGTGTGACACGGGAACAATGTAAACTGTGCGCTGCTGAATCTTTGGGCACATTAAAAAGCAGCTAAAGGAACACTAGAGCGTCCCTCCAAGTCTCTGCCACAAACGCACATTCTTTTTTTTACTATAAAGAGAACACTGCACTGTTCTGCTGGCAGTTGAATACATCACCTCCTCCTTCTGGCTTTTCCAATATCACTTGGAACCTCTTGCTGTTTTCAGAGGCTCATTCTGTGCCGCACTGAGGGATGTTTAACAGCGTCTGAAACGCCTGGATCATCCTTTTTTTTCTTCTTCTCCTTCGTCTGTTGAAGTCTGTTGTGGGTTGAGCCTGGCTCCCAGAAATGGAAAATCATTCCAGCGCACAGCGTCTCATGGACCATAGAGAGCTGTTTCCTCTTTCTCCCGGTGTGAAAGCTCCGACATTGATCTCGCTCCCCAGGTGTTTTCACACATTTAGCCAGAGTTGAGTCAAGGGGTGATGCTATGGCTCATAAACACAGGGCTCACATACTAACATATTGAAAGACAATGCCACCCATAAACCTACTGTATATGCTTTGATTTGCATTTGTACGCTCACATAGAAACACACAAAAAGACAGCCGGCGAGAAGCCCAACTTTCACTTTCTGACTTTGTATTGCTCTTGACACGACTTCATATAAATCTCAAGTGACTCGTTGATGACTTTAGCCTGAAGTGTGTGTGTCATTGTGTGAAAGGCCATTGTGATTCAGCCAGTGCTGCAGTATAATGGCCTAATAGACACAGTCAGGATGAAGGATTTGCTATTTGACACCGATTGCAAAAGGACACTGAAACAAAGAGAGAAGGGTGGAAAGAAGGAATTAACACTGACTCTGACTTTTATGTTATTTCTCTACAGAATATAGTGTGACAAAAACATAATCCCCAATGACTTTAGTGATGTTAAGGCACTGACCTTTTTTTCTGGACCACCTGGAGATTGACTTGATTTCTTAACACTTCTCAAAAGAAATAGATATACAAAACAGATATTATATTTCCTTACAGGATCCTTTCGAAGGACTTTGGTGACCTAACCAAATGCCTGCAGAACTAATGCAGCGGTTCTAACTTGAGTCCGGTGGCAGACCATTACATTAGCAAAACAAAATGAGAAAAATATACGTAAGGAAACTTAACCAGGTTTGTTCTAAGCAAATTACCAATATATATTCACATCACATCACCCCTACTACTTACATGTTACTCATGAAATAAACATATGACCTCATATTTTTAGCATGCATCTAATTAGGAGTCAATATGTCAATAGTGAACGGAAAAAATAAGAATTTACAGAAGGTACACAGTGCTGTAACACGTCTGTTTTAGGGTAAGCTTTCTAGGTTCATGTTTAGTTCCACCCTAGGGTACTAAATCCACCATAACTCTTTCCCACCCTTCCCAAAAAATAACAAAAATAAAGAATACAAGAAAGAAAGTCATATTAGCTTTGTGTTGTCTTGGTGTTCATACCCAGAAGCCCTTTTAAACATGCTGCCGGCTCATATCAAAGCAGCTCTGCTCAACTAAACATTTTCATTTGCCCCTGAACAACAACTCTGATACCTTTGTATTACTCAGCACTTTGATGTAAAATGCAGTGATATTTCACCTCTTATGCTGAGGCAATGCAGAGGAAAGTAATGAGATTCATGTAGCCCGGGGAAATGAAGAGCTTTCAGGTTTTTTTTAAGTCCTAACGTCTTGTTTTGGCCTCCCTCATCTTTCTGTATATCCTCTATAGTCACTTTCTGTATTCTTTAACTATTGCAACTCCACTAGAAATATGTGAGGGTTTATTTATGACTGCTAAAACTCTTACCCTTAAAGACAAGTTGATGTATTTTCTTTTTAACTACCGCAGCAGATTAATATTGAAAGATAGTTCAGTTGTTTTCCACATTTTGAAGTAATTCTGGTTTAAAGATTGATCATTCATAGCTGATGTGAACACATTCCAGCATTCCAGATGCTGCTGCAATGTCATTACACAAGTATATGTGCAGGGGGCTGACCTGGGGTCAGCTAAGAAAAGATAATCCGCCTTCAAGGTAAGGAAATGAAGGAAGAGAGCCGGTGAACAGAGGTCAGACTGCAGCCCCTCCCTTGTCGGGGGTTGTGTGTCAGAAGAAGCTCAGGCGGGGGTCTTGGCACCCTACTGGTGACCTCGACAAACTTTCTGACTCATCCGCATACCAAGTGTTTTGCTTTGATCCCAACATTATGGGCCAGCTTTGATGCGTAATGGAATGTTGTACACCAAAGTTTTGAGATATCAACTTCTATAACTTCTGAATCCACCAAAATATATTTTTTTGGCTTCTCATTTTACATTGCATTACATATTATCTTTTGCCCAAACATTATATATACTTAAATAGCGTAGACATGCCTAGGGGAGCAATTTTGGGTTTAGTTTCTTGCCCAAGGACAACTACATGTGGACTAGACTATCCTGACCATCTGATTGGTACATCTGCTCATTAGACCCCTGAGCCAGAGCCGCTGTATTAAATATTCACTTTTTCGTGTTTCCCTTGACAGAGGTGTTGAACAGAACTATTGTTTCTTCAACCTAAAAGCGTTGAGAGTTGAATTTTTTTATTTGGTTGCTTAAGCGTTCCTATTTCCAGTTGGTATTTATTTTAGCACATTTTGCTGCCAGAAAGTTCCAAAGTTCCATAAATAACTCAACCAATGTTGTATTTTGGAGGCCGATTAAGTACCGAAAAGTCTAAAATGATCAATCAAAATATATCCTATTTAACATCACACAAAAGTAGGATGGAAATATCAGTGTTTAAGCAGCATTACACTTTTCCTCAGTGAAGTTATTTTGATGTCTCAGCAAGATATACACTATTTGAACATGTTAGAATGGGGCTTACCCTGGTAGTCCAAAAAGCAAAAATGTATCTTAACAACCCATGACCATGAGTTGGAAAATAAAGTTATCAGCGTTCCCACAGCTTAAACACATTATTATTTATCTAAATGTTCCAAGGCATACTTTTGTTTAGGTGAGAATATCTAGCATTCTATTGACATCCATTTAATATTATACTCATTAACAGCGACTTTGGATTGGCAGTGACATTTGACACAGTGTCCTTTCCTAAACATTTTTTTTATCAAACATCCAAATGGAGACACACATTCAATTGACGAGTGTGTGATAGGGTTTTTAAGGTTAATGAGTATAATATTAAATGGATTTACGTCAATAGAATGCTGCAAAAACAAAATAAAAGTTGGAATACGTTATTTTAGTGTCTGAGTAGACTGAGGTATGGCAAGGAAGTTTACTACAGCTGAGGCTTTGGAGCTGATTTTTCAAGGGGACGATGTCGATGAAAATTCATGCTCAGCATGCCATGTGTGATTGTGGACATGAACTACACATGATATATATCATGTATAGTCTTCAAAATTAGCAGGACAAGCAATGACAATTCCTCGCAAAGAAACGCCCATGGACACTGCCCAAAATAATGGGCATAACTAATGAACAGAATAAGTTAGAATCTTATCAGTTCTGATACAATGATAATAAATGTGTTGAATGTTTCTTTCAATGTTATGGTTAGCTGTTCTTTTTAATGAAATAAGTAAAAAATTCAAGCTCAGTTTTTATTTACTTTACAGTAAATATATTTACTGTAAATATATTTACAGATATCCCCTATTAGAGTGTATATAAGTCTCTAATGAGTGACATATATCATTAACTGAGGTTCTGCTGATTTCTGGGATGTGTAAAACTTGATAATACTGTAAAGAAATAAAAACGTATTAGGCAAAACACAAACATATACAAAAACGGAAATGTCCTATGTGGGTCTCAGAGGGTTAAAAACCCTATCACTCAGATCAAGTGTTTTTTAATTATGACAGCAGTTGGAAATGGATTAGTCACATTTGAATGCTGATATGCCATGGAGTCATGATGCTGATAGATATTGCGTTCAGTTGTTTTAGGGCGATTGCTAAAAGCAGCTTTCTCTATTGGATGCTGACAGTGACGAGAGACATAGAGACAGCACATTTACATCACTGCTACTCCTTCTTTTTCTCCTTTTTTAACCTCTCATCCTCCCCTTTCCCTCGGCTCATAACCTTAATAGCTGCCTCTTCCCCTTATGACCGGAAGATGTATAATCCAATAAGCACTGCTCCCGGTGGCCGGGACCACCTTGCCCAAATACACACACAAAAAAACGTTAAAGAAAACACACAACCAACATGCCAACAAAACCGCACGCTATCGCTCATCAAGCTGACACCTGAGTGCTTTTCTAACATCCTGAACATGTCATCTAATGTGAAAGTTCTACCCAAGAGTCAAAGCTGATGTTGGGGGCATCTCAAGGAGAAGTAGGATGTTGTTCCTGTACTTCCTGTCTAGTAAGGAGGCTATTTATACAACCTCTGGCCTCTGCCGTTTTACTTTTGCCCTCTCTTATTCACGGAAATTCTCAACCTTCCAGAAGCCCTCTGCCATCTTTCTGATGTAAGGCCAACCATTTCTCACAGCTTGTCGGAGCCTTTTGGCAGCATCTGGGGTTTGATAAGGGCCCCTCCCCCCAGCTGTACGAAGATAATGAGTCTCCATCTTTTTATTGTCTCTGATTCTAATGTGTGGTCTCATTTACCAGCCCATTTTGCTTCACTTGTCGTGATCTCTAAAAAGCCACAAGGGTCTAATACCTTATTTAAATAATAAATAAACACTACGCTCTAGGGCCATGAATTTCTGATTATTTGGGGTCAAGATTTGATGCACACGAACAATTCATGATTCAGTTCAAAAGGAAATTATGACATTGAAAAAAGAGTTAAGTGTGTGAATGAGAAGCGGGAGGTTCATTTTTTAAAATTAATTAACATTTTCTGCATATATTGCAATAATGTATTACAAAATATATGTAGCAGGCATTCATGCTAAAGCATATATCTGTTTTACCAAATGTTTTAATATCTCTAATTACTCAATGACATTAAGAATAACACATTTAATTTTGAATAAGAAAGGCTGACTATCCCATGAACAAAATTGACTCAAACTAGATGCCATTTTATTATGAAGAAAGTATTTTATTATTAAACTATTAAAAAAAGAAATTGTACTCAAAGTAACACTTCAAAACCAGTATTTTGAATCAAATCAGAATCTCTAAAGATAAGAAAATGTTCTTACATGAATCCCTTACCCCATCCCCCAATAATACTATGCATAGTGAATCATCTCGGCAGGTGCACAAGCTTCGCAATAACATCTCTGGTCTTCCGGAACTGCCTTAATGTCCGATTTCCACAGATGTCATTCACCCTCAGCCTAATGTCATGCAACCAGAGAGCAGCAGGGACACGCAAGGGCAGAGCAAAGTGGAGACGAGGTTACACAAGGCCAGACACGAGCAGAAGAAACTGAAAAAGGCTGTATCATCTGTACATCATAGACACAATCACATGTGTGTGTGTCAGAGAGATTCAAAGCACTGGATTGAATGGGCTTTCCCGACACAAATTCATTCTAAATCAAGAAAAGGTTGTAGAGGTGGCTTGTTGGTTTTTGTATCTCTGAAAACAACTATGGTTAATAGGAGACAAATAGTGTGTCACAAAAACAACCAAATATTCTTTCAAATGTCTGTAAAAATAAGATTGTCGTCTATTTCAACAATTGTATCCCTGGCTGCTTATCGAAAGCAATATTATTAGGGTCATATTCTCCGTCTGCGATGCTGACATAGCGCGTCAGTGGCAGATTTAGACCTATTGTGCTCCAAAACACCACAAACAATAAACTAAAGAAAAACGCCACAGTGGGACACCGGTTTACAAGCTACAAAGGAGCAGTGAAGTGTGTGAAACAGGGAGGAAAACCAAAGATATCTCAAAGCTGCAGTAATAATCAGACACATTATTAAGAAACCAGCCCTTCCGTTTTCATTTCATTTCAACTAATCTGGCCTGAATTGGCCAGGTACACTTGGGAATTGATTTGCTGAGCCTGGGAGCTGTCCCATAAATTGCAATGCTAATGGCGGGGGCTGAGCTAGCTTCTATCCCTGATAAAGGCAGATTTAATGGAGATATTTCACATGGAATCATTTATCAGGCGCTGACAGGCAGAGGGCAAGACCCCACCCCCCAAAATAAAGAACACAAGCACCTTAATAGACATGGGCCACATCCTCTGTGTAAGGGCTTGATCCATAATAATACAACTTTATCAGCCCTCAGCAGATTAATGCTGTTGTAAAATTAGGCAAAAATGATTAAAAAACAGAGCTTATTTACATCTGGTTGGATCAGAGCTCATTTTTGGCACCACTGGTCCGTGACTGTGGACAGACAGGGACATAAAACAGTCTGTCAAATCTTTTTAAATGCTACAGAGAATGTCTCTGAAGCCAATCATAGATCACTGATAAAATCTGACAGATTAATACAAATATGACTGGAGCTGAGCACAGAGAGCCATTGTTATGCAGGGGGCACACATCTGGCAGTAATAGTCTTCCCAGCCAAGCATTGGGATTTGTTCTGTCTATTGTGTTCCTTTTTTTTTATTCAGTTTTTTGAGAAATACTTATTGACTTGTACAAGATGTGTCATGGCTTTTTACAAACACTGAAACTCTAAAGGGTGAAATATGACCAAGCTTCAAAAAAAGAAAGTTACATATTGTAACCTCGGTTCTATGATCACACTGAAAACACTCTTAATTGTAAGGTCGCCAAAAATGTGCCCATTAGTGTTCAGCCAATCACCAGTTGTTGTTTGGTTTCTGCTTTTGATACATTTTGAACAAGTTTTCAAAGAAACCCTGTTAGTTTCACTCAAATTGTAGACATTTGATTTTAATAATGACATTTTAGTTTCCAAAGAACAAAGACGTTCTTGTCTATCTTATATTTGAGTCAGTCAGTCATTAATTAAAGCTACACAGGTTTCCATTTAAAGCCTGACCATTAAAACACCAGGCAGACAGCGGAGACTCACTGTCGTGGTTTGACTTTCAAGTTTCCCATGCACTATATCGATTATTTCAACACTGACACTGGTGCCAGCAATGAGAGTTGCTACGAATATATTCAATAAAGCATATTTAGTTTCTGATACATGCACTTAAGCTAAGAGCATACAAATAATCAATATGCCAACGTTGGATGGACACAGGTGCTTACTATGACTGAACTTTTGTATTTACTAAGCATAAACTGTCCATATATGTGCTTTGTTTCATTTACTCATGTTATGTCTCATTTATACAAAAACATCAAAAAACGGAAGTAGTTATTTATTTTTATGCTTGAATAAACTATTTAAGAAATAAATAAGAAAAAAAAAAAAAAAACATTGATTGTACTGAGAATAGCTTAAGATAACAACAAAAAAGATGAAGTATCTTAATCATCTTGCTAATACATTAATAATTGAAAGTTATGTTTATATAGCCAGAAAGATTATTTTAAATAGAATACATTGTATTCAGAGGCAGCAAAAAAGCTGTACAGTCAAAATAAATACTGAACAAATGCATAAAACTGCGTAGGCTATGACTAATTCAAGTATGAATAATAAGCTGCCCAGGAACAAGCATACTATGAAACCGCAAAACTAAAATAATTGAAAGCTTTGGGGTAAAACCAAACTGTATTAAATCCAAAATGTAACCTCTCTTCAATCCATTAAGCAGCCTCTCTAAGCTTTAGGGCACACAGGGCAAAGGTTAGGGTCCACTCAGCCTTGAATGTAGACTTTGAATTTGGCCACAGTGCCACGCCTGAGGATGTCTTTGTCATCCTCATTATGACCTCACCTGACCAGAGCTGCCATGTTCTTCTTTGTTCATCTCGTCTGTCTGTTAATACTGCTCCCAGGGGACACCACTATTTCTCTCTCCTCTCTCCCTACGTTATTCCCCTCCCCCCAACTCCATCTATTCCTGGAATTGTTGATTTAATGAAGAGCTCGGTCACCATGAATGACCTCTCCCATCATCATCCTCCTCTTGTTTCTTTTTAAATGTGTTTCTGGTCACTTTTGATCCAGATGTTGCTTAATTTTCCACTTATGTTTCTGGAGTCAAGCCTGAATTTCTCTGTGAAATGCTCATTAGGAGACAATCCATGAACTCTCCCTCATATTTTTGTTTCTGTTCACTTTATTCCTCGGAGAGTTCATTTAAACTATCAATAGCTTTCATTTTTCCAGCGCTATCTCCTAATTTACCCGGTACCCAAACAGTCCTTTCATCAGTGAAGATGTTCAACATCATGATTTAATGCTTAACAAAGCTAACTGTGCTAGGGTCATCTACATCTACCTACAGTATAACCTCTGTCTACTCTCCTCAGTGTGTCCTTTGAAGCTTGCTGGGAGGTGTAGTCTTACAGTGGTGGGATTTTAGCTATCCCGCTGTCAAGGTAATGCCCTGTAATTGGCCCTCTAATACTGCGGGATAATGAGAAGAGAAGGGAAAGGCAAAGGCCACGCTGCTGTATTTACCTGCAGCACCAGATAATTAGTACACATAATGCTAATCACAGGTTGGCAGGTGGACCTTTTTAATGAGCCCCAAAAATGATTAGTCCTCAGGTTCTACTGTCAAAGTGTTGGTAATGTTGTAATGATGATTATTAGGTAATTACAGGTTTTAAAAGCTTCTCCTGAGTTCTGAGCAAAATTGTTCTCTCAATGACCTATACTTTAATGATATGTTTGTAATAAATTATACTTTTCTGTATCTCAACTTGGCCATTTACTAAAACAGAACCACTTACCGTACATATAATAACAATATAGGCAACATGGCACATCAGAGAGTATGCATTTTTAGATTAGCTCTACAAAACAAAACATCACATTGTCTTCTCAAAACTTTTCATTTAAAGCCACAGAAAAGTATGTGTTACTAACAGAGATTGATTTAGTAAAGCAGTTTTCAAGTTATATATTTACAATAATAGTATTAAGTATAACACAGGGCTCTATTAAAACATTGTTCAACTTAAGATGGTGCTAACAACAACATGCTAGCATATCCACAATGACTATGCTAACACATTTATGTTTAGCAGATTGAATGATACCATCTTCACCCTCTTTGTTTAAACTGTTAGCATGTTAACATTTGATAATTAGCACTTAACATTAAGTACAGATGTAATTAGCTTTGCAGAGATTTTAGTCATAAACCAAACTATATGACAAATGATAATTCACTTTTAGTTGAAATGTCAGGAAAATACTTATTGTTAACTTAGTTATAGCAACGCATCATAAAGGGAAAAATGAATGGCTTTACTAAATGACATGGCTATTATTTTAAGAGTTGTTGAGACAATATCATCTGTTACTCAATACCACAATTGATGAAGCCATGGTGGTGCTTGAGAGAACAAAGTGATGAGATGTGCATAATTTAAGGTACATCATCATGAATGTATATATGAAATGCAGAACAATTGTTTTGATACAGATATAAAAAGGCATTGTCCTTGTATGCTACACATGTAGAATATGACAAACAGGCATTATTTGCATTTGCATCATAAGGAACAAATCAAACGTTGAGATGGGGAAATAAAATAGAGCAGAATCAATGGAAAATTGACAGAACTAAAAAAAAAAAGTTTGACTACAGTATGTTTGAGCGCCAATGATCATTGGTGTAAACACAGATGATAGGTTCAGTATTTCAGTGACAGTGATTTGGATGACATGGCACTTATAGAGCCAAACCACTAATTTATCATGAAATGTTCAGTTTACAGAAGAAGAGAACAAAAGAAACAATGATATCATGAATGCCTGTATTTGTTCTGATTCCCATAATCCATGACTTAGATACCCCAACACGCCAGAAATAGATGCTTTTCACACAGCCTGTCAGTCTTTCATGAGCAAACAGAGGATACACCTTCAGGGATTCTCGGTGCCACCCAGCCTCAGCGGGTGCAAGTCTCTGAGGTCGTTCAACACAAGGAAAGACGCGCTGTGATTAAAGTCAGGCCCTCTCGGGTTGACAGTGAACTGTCAGAAATGTCAGCAACACCAGATTCCTGTAAATTGAAAGCTACAGATCCTAATTTAGCTGTCCAACAATTCATCAGCTGCAGGTTCTCTGGCTCTGAGGAAGGTTAGCGCAGGGTGGAGAGAAGTCTGACTCTAGCCTGAAGCTGAGAAGAAACTCTGAGAGGCGGAAACAATGGTAGGAAGTTGTGTGTCTCATTCTCACAGCAGAGGCTCAATGGTGTTCAGCCCGCGGACAACATATGCTCCGCCGGCTCTGACTCCCCATATGTGCGATTTTTCATAAAGAAATGCACACATAATGTACAGATGCATGCACTTGTAGGTTTAACACAGACATGCACACGCTTGCATGCACACGTTCAGTTTGGTTCAGTCACACAAAAAATGCATGAAAACGATCAGACTTGTTCTCATAGCCGTGCTGTCTCCCTCTCTTTACGTGTGCGTGTCTCTTCCTCTCATCATCCCATATGTGCAGCTGTGCATTTGTCTCCTGATTCCAGACGGATAATCAGGGACCAGGATGCTGTTGCAATCACACAGATTGGAATATGACAATTGAAACTGTCATGTTATTGTATCTCCCTTTTGTTTGAATAAGGTTGAAGCTTTTCAGATGTCAAGCCACTGAAATGACAAACTGTTGTTATAAGTTTGTATATGCCATGCCTTTTGTTTTCCTTCTTTCCTGCAGTGCCCAGTTCTTTTTGAATCGTTTTTACATTTAAAGCTCTTGAACTGATTTAGAAAAACAATGAAGGACAGCTGATTTTCTTGCATCTTGGTCTTTTTCACTACAAACATTCACTGTGTTCCTGGAAATATTGACATCACCATTACCACATAACCCTAACCCTACCGTTAGCATTATGGCTAACGTCATGGTCCAAAGCAGACATAAACCTAAGAATCCTTGTTTGAACTGGAATCTCCTTTTAGCACAGTTATAAAGCAGTAAAGCACAATTAGTATTAATAAGTAAGCAAGTCCTGTTACCTCCTCCATCTCAAAAACACTTTTCCATAGTTGATGTTACCTTTTGTTTTTCAGTTACCTGTTGCTTAGCTACTGTAAGCAGAGTTGCCTCTAAGCGAAATACACTGTTTATGTCTACGGCTTTTATTGTGACAGGAAAGACGTGACTCGGACGCAAGCATAATTGCACAATATTCATTTATCTTAAAATGTCCCAATACTGCTTAGAAAGTTCTGAATTATGTCATTTGCTCTGTATTGTACTTACAAGTAGGAAGTATTTTGTGAACGGGAACATTATGCTTTGATCTCCTATGGAAACAAATGTCTTTTTGATGTCCAACCTTTTCTGTGGTAAATTAGATTGGACCTTAATATGTCACATCCAACAGTTTTGAGGCGGGGCAGAATTGGTTTACACCTAGCTCCAACCCCTTTGTCTTCCATAGTGCCATCAGCTCCTGTGCTCTTTTGAGCCATGTTTATTAAGTCCATCACTTAAGTACTGATTAGATTGGACACCCTGGGATGGTGGAGATTATGAGAACACAGAGTCAGGTCTCCCATCGGTGTGCGTGTGCATGAATGAATTTCTGTTAGCTCTTTATTAGTGGCCGGGCGTGAGATTGTGATTTGTGTGGCTCCTCCCGGGTAAGCATGAATATAAATATCTCCCTGTGAAGTAATAACCTCAGGCTCAAACACAACACAGTGGCCACATTTGTTTTGGTTTATTTTATTTATATATTTCATTTGTCCCTGAGAAAAGGAGCCGTTGTCTGTGCAGGACCATAAAGTGGAAATCAATGACAGGCTGTAATTCGCAGCCCCAAGAAAGACCTTAAGATGTGCCATCAACACGTTATTAGAAGGTTTTAGCACTGGTTAGATATTTTAGTCTATTTTTCCTGCTCTTTTCTCTCTTTTTTAAATTAATATCACAGCTACTGATTGTTTAACACATTTCTTAAAACATGTGAAAATCTATTCATAGTTCAGGAACTAGCTTCTTAAAGCAACCGCAAGACAAAATGAACAAAAACAGCAGCTATAGAAAAGAAGCCATAAATGAAAACGACATCTTTTGTATGATGTGCTTTCTTGTGAAGTAAATATGTTGTACTCTCTACTCCTGTTCTACTCTCAGCAACATCATTTATATATAGGGCTGGTTATCATTCATCAACAACACTTCTTTACATATACTTTTCTAAATTCTGACAGTATTCTATTCGGATGAAGTTATTTCGTTCTTTATGCAAAACTGGTCAGTTTATTAATATGGTACAATATGGTACTTTTAAATTATCATAAAAGCTTCTTTATGTTCTTCTGATCTCTTCAACCATACATCCAAAATGAATGCAGGCAATCTGTAATCAACGGGGCATTAAATGTGATATCTGAAGCGTTCTGGTTTCAGTTTGTTGTCAGAGTCTCTTTGACCCCTAACGTTTGATCTGGCTTTGAGGCAGAACCAGATTAGTCTTGAAACCATCAGTTCTCTCCTGACAATGATTTAACAGTTGCATAAGTGCAATTATTCTCAAACTTCTTGTATTAAACTCCTATCAAGTACATTGCATCATCATCATTTCCTGTCCTTAACCTCCATATCCATATTGTATCTTTCTCAGATAGTCATGATTATTTAAAAATACTTTTCATGGCCTACAGTAGTTGTGTGGGAAAACCATGGTAGTGCCCCTAGGTTTACAGCAGGATATGATTTGGGGAAATGCCTTTGTCAGAGAGCAAGTATAGAGTTCAACCACACGATCAGCATCTCCAGGGAAACAAGCTGTGTCCTTGTCGTCCCCGTCACTGTGATGGTCATCTCTCATCCTGTCTATTCCCTGGAGGCCTTAATGTGCCATCATCATGCCACGCACGGTGACGGTTGTTTTCTGACAGCTGGTTTCTAATGCTTGCGTTCATATGAGAGCCAAAATTGTTTCTCCTCCTCAGACCGTCCTCTATAACGAAGCTGACAGGGTTTTGATTGCGGGCTGGGTGACTCACGACAGGCCCTGGGCCTCATCGGTTCTTAACCTACTTGCTGAAGTCTAAATGAGCCTCCTTTGTCACACATGGGGAATACATAAACCTGACGCTTATTTGCTGTGGTGCCAGCCTCCAATCTGCACTGAGGAATGCGTGTATACCCGCTTCGAACCGTGAGAGATGGTTATTTACAGAGATCTCAGTTTTCAGAAGTTGTCACATCTTAATATTCCAAACACAATCCCTTTAGGCTTGAAAGGTGCCTCTGAAAAGTTTGCATATTGCCTTCTTGGGGAGAACTGTATATAGACCTAGAATGACAGCAGTTGAAGGGGCCCCTATTGTGCTTTTAGGGGCTTTCCCTTTCCTTTATTGTGTCTGTGCATCCAAATAGTCTGCAAAGGCTAAAAACCCAAAGGTAGATTCTCTCCAACACATCCATAAATAGGAAATAAGATCTGTGTTTTCATATTTGAAAAACTATTTCACTGTTTACATCTTAATATAATGCATACAGATGTACAGGGGAATTGTGAAGTACAGTTCAGAGGAAGGTAACAAACACAATACAAATGCTTTTCAGAGTCACCTTTCAAGGCTCAAAACCCATTTTCTGAGGACTTGAGCTTTACACTGTCTCTTCACAGGTTCTGTAAAACATCAAAGAAGACCTAACAAGCATGCCATGTAATCGATTACTATGACAATGAGCTCACAAGTGGTTTGATTTAGTTCAGTGTAGTCTAGCTAAAAGCTAAGAACCCCTGCAGTGGATGTAGAGTAAAAAAAAATGCCAGCAGCGTTCATGTATACAACCTCTGGGAAACTGCTCAACCACTGGATGCATCATGGACTGCTGGCTCTGTCTCGTGTTGACTCGGGATTAACACGATAATGACTCTCTAAGTGAGATGTAATAGTGGAATAATCTCTGTGACCTATTGAAGTACAGCAATAATACAAACACGCTCCATAAATGCTCAAACACACACATATGTACACACACAGCACGCTTTAATTGATTTTCTGAGGTTATTTGCTTTGTTGCACGCTTGCTTAAAAGGAGAGGATGCTTTGTGTGCATGCCACGATGCTAATGGGCCGTTTGTGTCAGCCAATGTTTCGATAATTGTGAAACAACATTGTGTGCTTGTGTGAATGACTCGGACAGAAAAAAAAACACAACAGCTAAATACTAAACTGTGAGTAAGTGTCGCACAGTAACACGAATGGCCTTGGTCAATAGCATATTTCAAGAGATTATGTCGATTGCATTCAGGGCTTGAGCTCTTTATAAAATGAAAACATTGCTTTGAAGATTAGAGCGGCACGACAATAAGCCACACATAACAAAGTAATAGAAAATATCTGCAGAAGAAAAGCACAGTCATTTAATGTAAGAAAAACAGTCAAAAAATGTACAGCACTGTCAAGAACTATTTTTTATTTTTGCAGCACTGACAGCAGCCCACACAGTATTACAGCCTACTGTAAAACCACATAAGGCTGAAAATAAGCTTTGTAAAAGTGTTTTGTACCAATGGAAATGGTTGATGACGTCAGAAACAGTATGTGATACCTTTTCCTTGTGGGTTAATTTGGTATTCATGGATTCAACTTTTTACTAGGTTTAATGTGTTGTTGTGTCGAGCCAATGGAGGGCTGTACTGTCTACAATTAACCCAAAAGCTAAACAGCCATTTCAAAAGCAGATTATGTCTAGAGGCACTCAGCTGGACCTGCTCAGCTCTGGCACGCCTTCAGACTCTGTTTATGTTGTCCTAATAATCAGGAGATTTAATCAGCCACCGTGCAAACTACCAACTTGCTTTCCTTAATACCCCTGTGTTCGTTAGCTTTCTCAAATTTCAACCAACGGACCCCCACAAGTAGAAGTTTTTCTTTCTTCAGGAGTCAGTGACTGGGAAGTATTTGTCTAATTAAGCACTTGGAAAATGTTGAATTTGATATGCGATGGAAACCTGAGCCTGATTTAAGAAAGAAGCCTTTGCTGTTAGGTCCAAGCTGTGAGCAGGAAACTTTAAGTGAGGCCAATTTGTTATTTTCTATGTTATGATAGACCGGGGAATGAGGTTTTTCTGAGATATGATACAGTGTCAAAACATGCAACCATGATCCCTCCTCTGTCTTCACACATGGCCTAGTCTTTGGGGAAGAAAATGGTACTCTAAAATGCCTCGGGCACACACAAAAACCTGCAAGGCTCTCTGGAAAACAAATAGCCTTTGGACACAGTTTTCAACGTTTGAGTCATGCACAACTCTGTTTTTAAAATGAATCTATTTCTAAACGCATCATTTAAAACTCCATGTCTCGGGGATGCGTTTATGCAAAATAATGGGTATACCTTCAGGATGCTGTCAATTTAGCCTAATTAATTAAGATGCTATGCAAATTCAGACGATCATGTTGCTAGTATGTTAATCACCGTGACGAAAATTAGCAGAACCCCACCAATCTGTAGCTGTTGAGAGGACTATCTTCCACAATAATGACTCCATTAATTACCGAGCGACGGAGCAACGCGTGAATTGAATGTACCAAAAATGGATTTACAGCAAAGTCAAAACTATTAGACTCCTGCTTTCTGTATTGCCACTCTCTGGTTCTGTCATGTTCACCTCGATGAAGTCAGATCGAGTGTCAGACTCTGTTTTCGGTTAGTCGTCTGGAGATGAGAGGATGAGAGCAGAAATAAAGATGGAAGGGAAGTAAAGTCAAACTAATGATGGAGCATAAAACAGGCCATCTATGTTTGATGAATGTACGGCCGAGAGACTGCAAAGCGAGATGAAAGAAAGATGAAAAGGAGGCAGTCTGAAGGGTGCAGTTACACAGAGAGAATGGGGTGATTAGGCATCTCAGATAACAACACAGACGCACGACAACACTGAGTTCAGACAAACAACATTGTGGTGCCATGCTTGCTTGTGGATTCCCCCTAGCATTTGATGTCTGCCACTATTTATTAAACTTGTAAACATCAGCTTTTTATTCAACTTGCACTATTTCTTTCAAACTGTTGACAATGTAAAGGCTTATAGATGATTCCCTCAATTGGGAAGAGTCAACAGACCCATTGATAATGATTATAACATAGCAGTCCAGAAATAAGTCCTAAAACCTGGAAATGAGTTAGCATTTAGCGCGGTGCTGGTTCTCTACTCTCAAATGAATTCCTGAAATAAAGTCTGGTTTAAACACGTTTTTCACGTTTTGTACTAAGACATACAAAGGGGTCAGTCAATACCCCACTTATAGGCCTCTATAAGTCATAAAAACAACGGTCTTTAGCTTTGTGGAGGTGACGGAAAGCTTTTTACTTCTGCAAATTGCATTTACGATTCAAAATATATAATATTGGTGTCACATTGTTGAGAAAACCTTGCGGAATCAAACGTTGGCCGCAGAGATTTTATTCTGCAATATTCTGATATCCAATGGAAAAATCCCTTTTGCATTTTGTCGTGGGAGTCGTTGCGTATCTTTCAGATCGGCCTAGAAAAAAATACATTATCCCAGCACCACTCTTTACTGTGGGTAGTTGCAACAACACTAAAACACCTTATTAGAAAACTATACACATATATTGTCGGACATCTTATACATATTTTTATACATATTTGTATCTTTGTATTCAGGATTTTTGGATATTTTGATCTCTCTGTTTGTACACACAAACTGAAAGATTGACAATAAAGTTGACTTTGACTTTTGATCTCCTACCGAAACCATGGGCGTTTATCTCCTGTTTTAATAGCTTCCACTCTTCTGGGAAGGTATATCTTTGTAACCTCACTGCAGGATATTGCTACCAGTCAGCCACTAGGGTATTAGAAATGTTGGTAAGGGATGTTGGGATAACTCCTACTGTACCTCACCAGTCAGTATTCTTCCATTGAGGTGCTTGTCTGATGGTCAGCAGGTCCAGCACCTTTCCGACTCAGGAATCATGGGGGTTATCAATCAATATAGTTGCACTATCGCCAGAGTCATAGAGGTCATAAAGTAGACAGGCTTTAGAAATCTATCAAACTCTATTTTCTCTATCATTTCTGAAATAACTGCTCAATATTGCTCATGTGGAAGTCTCCAACATCCCCTTCACACACCTTGTGGTTAAAAGAAGTCCTAAATTCAGCCAAACTCGAGAAAATAAGGTGCATACTGAGGGGCTCCCTGGGGAAATTCCACAAGATGTGGAACCCCTTCTACAAATATATATGGGAGCTGGACATGGCGGATGTCTCTGTACAACAGGGTGGTGGACCTGTGGTGTTAAACTGTAATTAGTGGGCGGCTGACTGACCAACAAGTGCTATGTTTTTTATTTATTTTTTATATATTTGGTCTTTTTGTTCCATTTATGCACATTCTTTGACCTCTACTTTTGCATTAAGTTATTAATAATGGACTTAGACTCAGAGCCTTTAGATTTATATATATATATATATTTTTTTGTTGTTGATTTTTGTCCTGTCGCAGTCCATTTTTTGTTGTTGTTTTGTTTCATTTATTTTTTGTTTTGTCTTTGTTTTTTATCCTGCCGGACTCAAATCACATTGCTGTCATCCTAATTTGTTTGCCAACTGCTATTGTGCTGTCTGTCTAGCTGTTTGTTTATAAAAAACTAAAATAAAAAGTTTAAAAAAAAATGTCTGCATTAACTGAACATATGTGCTTCCTTATCCCAATTCAACTTTCTATCCAACGTGTCAAGATTTAAAAAATAAATCAGAAAAATCTAAGAAAATGCAGATTTATGAATCTTTTTTTACCAACCACTAATGTTTGTGAATATGAGGCGTTGAAAATACCCCAGTAATCAGTTAGTGGCGTTGTTCTCCATTTGGGTCCAATCAAACTATCTTGAAGGAATAGGATGCTACTAATATCAACTAATGAAAACAACGGCAGTCCCATTTTAAAACATACCATGTAGAAAACGTTTGATTTGCTGTTAAAGAGCGCCAGTCAACCATTGTATGATTGGCTCTTGTGCTAAATGTGATTCAATGCTAACTTTAGTTCTGTGCTATTTGTTCTGAATCAATCATCTACAACCAGAAGTGTGTAATCTTCCCCAGCAACTAGAACACAGCTCGTTCAGCAGCACATTTCTCCTGGTGTGAAGGTGTGCTAGATGCCGTCATCACAGTCATTAGTGCGTCAGTGCAGGCGCTAATGAAGTGGCTAGCCTGCTGTTTCTCTGCAAGCCTGGCTAAAAGCTTTTACAATTTTATAATGTCATACAATTTTCCTTTTTTACAATCTAGTTTTCCTCTCTCTTTTCCATTAGGAGTAGCAGGCACATCATTTTCTTTTGAAACTTTCAGCCTCCTCCATCTCTGTGTTTTTCTCTGTCGTTTGTCAGCTTATGGACGAAATTGATCGCTGAGGGTTTGTAAGATGCTGTGCAAGATGTCTGCCGTCTCCACTCACTTACAAAGAGATGAATGTTAATCAATGCGATGTGCGGTGGAGGAAAGGCTTCAAAGCCCAACGTGTCATCCTCATTCATGTATCGTCTTTGTTCAATACACACCTGAACATACACATTCAGTGATATTATATCTGCTGCCACCACACAGTAGCAGCAGTGCAGTGCCACACCTACTCCACGGTGAATGGTTGGTGGTTTTTGAAAGAGTTTCCGGCTTTCATCACACACCTGGGGTTTAATATAACTTCATCTAAATTCAGGAAGTGCAGGAAGTGTCCTCTTTTTAATCAAAAATACATTATGATCACTCAAGCTAGGAGTCTTTTGGATTGGATTCAAGGACCATACAGCTAAACAGTTTCATTTGGCAGCCTCTTTCAGTGCGAGATACAATGAAATCCAGTATAATCTGTCACAAGGCTTTTTTTCATGAATTTCCAAATATACTGATCATGCATGCAGTGTTGAAAAGATCAGTCGAACTATAAAGGATTGTATGTGACACAACAAAACAAAATGTTGGGCAGCAGACTCAAACAAATGATTAAATACCCCCCTGGGCAGTTTATTTATTATGTTTCATATAGGATCATATAAGTATTTGGTGCATTTGCTGTGATGTATTTCTGTGCTTTAATGTTCAAAACGATACATTTCTGCCTGTGCTGCAGCACCTCTTTTCACCCTCCGTCTGAAACCAGAGCCCAGTCTGCTCTGATTGGTTAGCTGGCTTACAGATGTACCGGCCCCTTAGCCTATCACTTACAATGTGTTGGAGCGTTGGCCAATAGATGTGAGTGTTATTGATAGTGATATCGGTTCTGGAAGTAAACAAAGGAGCCCAATCGAGGGGTTTCAGCAGAGGGGGGGGGGAGAGTGTGGATATATTCATCAGTAATGTGAAAGTAATAACTTATTGGGTAAAGGCAAATATAGAAAAGCCTAGAAACCTCTAAAAATCCCTTTAATGTAATGCAGCCTTTAAGACGTGTACATAAAAGACCACACTAACAATATTACAATATCCAAAAGCTACAACCATATGCAGTCTCATATCATGGTATTCTTTAATATAGATAGAAAGTCAAGCCATAGTCTAGCTACATAAACATGACATTACACGTCTAGTCCTTCATTTTATGACACCAACTTTTCCAAAAGTAATTTGCATTGGGATTGGGGGGGTTTTCTGCAATAGGGTAATAACGGAGAGTTTTTAATATTGTCCTTGCTTGAAGCGGATTTACCAATCTGCAAGTTGGATTTATAGGGTTTTAAAACACTATGTTATCAATCTGAAATTCATGGTACGCCTTGTAGGCAGAATTAGCCATTTGTAGTTTATTGTCTGAAACATACAAAAACCCCAGATTGTCCTTTTAAACCTGCTAGAACTATTACAAAATAAATGTGTATGCATCCTTCATGAAGCATATTCTCACATCAATAATACAAAAAAGAGCTGCTACAGAGTCGAGACAGACTTTGCTTTGAAAAGATGCCTCATTTGTGCATCCTTCGTCCTCTTTTGTTCTTCTTCGGTGGTGTTTGATCCATTATAGATCAGTGATAAAGTGGTGGTTCTCCATTCCCAATGCAAGTCCAAGCCTCACCCGCTCCTCTAACAATCTGAAGAAGATCAATCTCCGTAAGTCAGTCGAAAACCCCTTCAGGGCTCCTTTCTGCCGAGCTGATCTACCAAAGACACTTGAAGACATTTGACTCACCGTCTCCTTAGTCGCTCTCATTTGTCTGAATCCATCTTCCCTCGCGGGCGAACACAATATCATCACCAAGTGTGAATTATTATTGAAGAAGCACATTTTTGATTTGATCTTGGAGGCGTGTGGCGCAGTGGACTAGTGCGTTGGTGTTCGGATCAGGGGGGCACAGGTTCAAACCCCACTGCAGTCAGCATGTCGTTGTGTCCCTGGGAAAGACACTTCACCCCAAATTGCTCCTGGGATTGTCCACAGTATTGAGTATGTAAGTCGCTTTGGATAAAAGCGTCTAACAAGTAATAATGTAATCTTTAATCAAAGCCACGTNAGAAGACATGGAGAAGAGGGACAGCATGTTGAGTAGAAGAGACATGGAGAAGAGGGGTACCACATGTTGAAGAAGAGGGGGTGAAAGGAGACATGAGAAGAGGGGACGAGATGTAGAAGAGACATGAAGAAGAGGGACATGATGTAGAAGAGACATGAAGAAGAGGGGACACATGTTGATGTAGAAGAGACATGAAGAAGAGGGACACATGTTGATGTAGAAGAGACATGAAGAAGAGGGGACACATGTTGATGTAGAAGAGACATGAAGAAGAGGGGACACATGTTGATGTAGAAGAGACACATGTTGATGTAGAAGAGACATGAAGAAGAGGGGACACATGTTGATGTAGAAGAGACATGAAGAAGAGGGGACACATGTTGATGTAGAAGAGACATGAAGAAGAGGGGACACATGTTGATGTAGAAGAGACATGAAGAAGAGACATGTTGATGTAGAAGAGACATGAAGAAGAGGGGACACATGTTGATGTAGAAGAGACATGAAGGAGAAGGGACACATGTTGATGTAGAAGAGACATGAAGAAGAGGGGACACATGTTGATGTAGAAGAGACATGAAGAAGTGGATTTTGCATATTAGGTAACCTTTCAAATCTACTCTAAATAAAACTAAAACATGGTGAAGAGAGGCTAACCCATAATTTTCCAGTGCCTCCTTGTTGACCTGTAGGAAGCTCGAGATGCAGATCCCCCCCGCTGGAGTACATCTCAACAACCTGGAGAGACACGGACAGGAACAAAACATATTCAAATATAATAAATCCACTAAAGTCCGCTGTTCCAAATATCAATATATGGCTGTATGGAATATATTTGTATAATTGTTTGTGCATTTGAAGCTTGAGGTTTTCCAATTAAGCCTGTTTTAATTTTATTTAAGTGACTACCCTAAAAGAAATGTACATTTTTAGTGATTCATCTGATTTATTTAATTAGTTATTGAACCAATTTCTTTCAATGTTTCCTTTCGTATGCAGCAAAACAAACTTTGAGAGCAGTGAAAATGCTTTCAAGAGTCTAAACACCAAAGTATACCTTATTAAATACTTGTATAATACTAATAGGGAATTGTTTTATCTGCAACTGTGTACAAATACCACCCTTAAAACACAATACAAAGACATGCCAACAAGTCGTTAAAATAAAAGCTACACTGCATTTGAATGTTGATTTAGAATTTGAATGTCAGGGGTATGAATGAACCCTTAAACTATTTGTTACAGAGCAATATAAATAAAATGTAAGGTGCAAATGAAACCCTGAGAGGCCCTAATGCCTCACCTGCAGTGGCTCACTGTATGGGTTGTGGATGTTTATCAGCGGTGAGAAGCTGCTGTTTACTGGGACTCGCGCCCCGATGAAGGGCCGCAGTCTGTAGGGGTTCGGGATGCCAACCCCGAAAACCTTCAGGACAGAGAGAGAGAGAGAAGTCAATTAGTCACATTTTTTATCAGAGCGTATAATGCTGCGTTCACACCGGACGCGATGCGATGTTTGGGGGCGCCGCGATTACATGTAAAGTCAATGCAGGGACGCGGACAGACGTGAATTCACTCCGACGGCGAGCATGAAGCGGTGGATGCGAATTCCGCGGCGCGATTGAGGCGATTGGAGGGGGCCGCGACAAACGAGTTCAATTTGTTCAACTCGAGTGTGACGCGATCTTGCGGTAGCCAATCAGCGGTGAGGATGTTAGAAGTTAGCACTCAGAGCTCACAGTTCCTCATATCTGTTCAGAAAGTAGACAAAGTTAAACAAGTACAAACCACAGACTGTCTGTGTCATGGCGAATACAGTCGCTGGTTTATTTCTGTCTGTAGGCCGTTGTTGTGAGTGTGGACGGTCGGAGCATACGTTAGCTTAGCCTGATTGATCCGATGTCCATTCAGAAAACACGTATTTTAAAAGGTTTTTCGCCTGCCGTCTGTCTGCAGACTTGTCAAAGCATTAATTCATGGTTTTTACTAACCGGTATCAGTATGTTGTTACTTCGGCATCATTTTGAAACGTGTATTACAATTAAATCACGGTCAAATATGTTCATTTTGTTGTAGTTGTAGCTCCCTGGCCAGCGCGTCTTGTTTGAATGATGCGAGTAAACACAGCTGACAGTCGCGGTGAAACTCGAGCGATTAGAGCGAAGCGAATATTCGCATCGCGTCCGGTGTGAACGCAGCATTAGGGTTATTCTAGGACGAAAGAAAAAATCATTGTGCTGGAGGAAAGGGGTTATACTTGGAGAGAAAAAGACTCACAATCACTAAGATGAAAGTAATGAAAAATCAACAAAAAATGTACAAGATAAATAATGCATGATTTAATATCTTCTTTTTTTCCTTTATACATGTTTTAATTTATAAAATGAAACAATATATTTTCATTTTGAGCTTTTTCTGTACATTTAAAATCTTTAATCAAAGAGAATATTCAACTTTTTGTTGTTAATTTGAGGCTTTAATCTCATAATGTTCTCCCTCTCCCCTCCATAGATACATATTTTAATCTACGATGGTCCAAACACGCCGTCGTACATTTCCTTTGGCAAAAATCATTCAAACAATAAAAGGCATTTTTCTGTCTTTACCTGGTATGTAAACACTCCATGATGCGATGTATTAATAAATAAAGTGTTTTCTACATTCCCAACTACTCGAGCGAGAAACACGACATCAAATGACGTGTTTCCTCCTGGTGGAATTATCTGTAGGAGGAACAGACACAACAGAATCAGCACAGTAGAAACATTTTGTGCAGAAAAAACAAACACTTTAAACAAACGGGGCAAAATACAGCTTATCAGAGTTATTATTTACATAAATTAAAGGGCCCATGTCATGCTTTTCCGGTTATTCCCCGTCCCCTTGTGTGTTATGAAGATTTTTCTGCATGTAAACGGTCTGCAGAGTCAAAACCCTCAAAGTACACCCTGTAGGGAGTAAAACTTTAACACAGAGAAGACCTGTCTATGCTGCCCCAGAACGCCTCGTTGAACATTTCTCTTTTTCCATTGTTTGCTTCATGGAACCAAAATGGACCAATCCGCATAGCTCCTCACACACCAGGACGTTTAGCGTGAATGTTCAACTAACAGGGAGTCCCATTGACTCGCATAGAGCTCCCTGAACGCTTGTAATAGACGAGTTGGTATCGCGGAGAAATGCTCTCCGCAGCAGACCCATTCTCACAGCGTTAGAAACCTTTTTCTTACTCAATATCAAGCCACACTTTTGTTTTTACTTCGGCTGTGAGTGTTTGTGTGCTCAGGATGAGTTTCTCGCTGTATCGCCGACCCGGAAACCACACCAGTAAGCCAGCTCACCTCGCCTCGCAACGTCCCGACCAATCAGAGCACACTGGGCTCACAGGGATGGGGGGGGGCAGGAGCTCCAACAAGTTTTCTCTACTTACTATAAGGTACTTTTTGAAAATCCCCGTTGAAAAAACGTCAAGATAAACCCCGTAAAAAAGGAAAATTTATTATTATTATTATTATGTACCCTGAAAATATTCGCGAAAAGGTACTTTGAGTTTCTTGCGAACTGTCTCTTAATTCTTTTTTTGTGTTGTAGACGGTTAGAATTTCCAGGGTACAGTACCGGTAAAACGTTGACTATGTATTAAAAAAGGTAACAAATCCCAGATGATCTTATCTAAAATGTTAACAAGTTAAAAGGTTTTTTGAGTGTAACCAAAGAGGTATGGTTCGCAGAGAACATATACATACCACCAAAACAAAAGTGAGAGACA
>NW_011369947.1:22457003-22470734 GCF_000735185.1 Notothenia coriiceps | reverse complement strand
CATGGAATCAGATTTACAATCTTTGTCCTGTTAAAGGTTGGGTAGGTAATTTTGGAGAAACTAGCTTGAGTGCGCTAGAATTTGAAAATACACAGCCGGAACAAATCTGCCACTTCCTTACAGAGCCCCTCCTGCAACACACACGAACGTGCACATGACCAATGAGGGCAAGAGATAAGTTTGTGCACAGATGGAAAGCCGGGCCGGCTAAAATGATTGGTCGTGCTTTTTACAGTACTATGGCTTCCACAGATGACATTTTTTTATGGATTTTTTGTCAGCACTTAAAGTGGACCTATCATGCTATATTTGAATAATATAGTGTAGGATCATACCTATATAAGGCATATTTATACTTTTTATTTTTCAAAAATACCAAACAGATCATGCATTTTAGCCATTCCTCATTTCGCTCAATTTAACACTGTCTTTGCATGGGCTGATTCTGTGAGAACAGCACCATCTACAGGCCTGGCATATGTACTACAGCGTCTCCAGCGCTTTCAAACGGCAATGTCCGTGGCTGTCTCCTCCTGATTGGTGGAGTTGGCCCAATAGCCGTAGCGCCACTTCTGTGACGTCATAGAAGTGTTCAAATCTGGATCAGTCTGTATCAGATCCGTTGCAGCCCCTTTTTAAGAGATTTGGGTATGGAGGAAAATAGAGAGGGTTGTGTTTTCTGACACTTGGTGAGTTCCCTGGAACACCGGGGACACATATTCATGTATCAAAGACGTACAAAAGTGCATTTTGCATGATAGGTCACCTTTAAGATATGTGTTTCTTGCTTCATGTACTGAACAATTAGGGTCAGATGTCAAAAGTCATCATAACAATTAAGATGTATTACCAAAAAGTTAAAACTGAGGCTGCAAATACTGTAGAAGGTTTTTAGTGACTTTTTGTGCACAACTTTGATTTAATCTCTTCATGGGAATCTCATATATCTTTATGTAGCTAGCGAAGTATTTAAAAACATTTGCAAATTGAGCAGTTGACCCAGATGATGAGAGAAATGTCATGATTCCACACTTTCATACTAATGTTATTTTAATAAGGGTCATCAGGGAACCGTAGGTGTAAAACAGAGCGCTTACAATGCAGACAGATACCGATGTGCACAGCTACATTCACATTACATATAATGTGAGAGACAGTAAGACCTAATGGGCCAATCCAGAGTCAGATGTAATGCGGCATAGAGGACAGGACAAGTCATTAAGGCTAATGCGGCGTCATATCAGAGACGCATCAGACAGACGTGGTGACTCATAAGACGTCTGGGGGTCAGCAGACTGGAGAGAGACAGAGAGGAGAAACCAACGACTTTCATTTCAAACTTTCTTTGGGTTTGATGTTGAGTAGGGATAAAACATAGACAGAAAAGAGGTAACACTCTATACCTTTCATTTTTTATTTCCATGCAATGTTGTACCGGGAGGGTTTGACTGTGCTTCTGTGGCAGAAAGATCTCACCCTGTTGCCTTAGTTGATACACGTTGTTGCTTTCTTGCTCTGAAATACCAGATCAATCAACACCTGCTGGCATTATCTCTTCCTTTTTCCTCTTTGCTCTTCCCCCCTATTTTTTTATCAGGGCAACACTGTGATTTTTTTCAAACATTTCCTCTGTGTCTGAGCCAGGGTTTGGATGCCAGGCAGCAACAACCCGCCTCGTAATGTCTGCGTGTTTTTAATGATCTCCTTTCACAGTAGCTGATTGAGCCCTGCTGTATGTGGGCTAATATGCAAACCAAAAATAAACTAGGATCAGGGATGACGGGAACAAACACACTCATGCTTTTAACACAGATTCTCAATCGGTGTTCCTGGGAAAGCATTTCTTGTTTGCTTTACAACAAGAAATCTAGTGTGTTCAATTATTTACTCATACTTTTTATTCTATACGCTGACACACATTCTACTGTATACACTATACTGTACAATCCATCTACATCTAGGGAGAGTTTTCCAAGTAAACACCTGCCACCCACCACTGGGCTTTAGAGAACAGAGCTGTGACCTGTCAAGGTGGCACACAGTCCCATATGGACTCTTGTCAGTTTGAAAGTCCCAGTGTCCCTTGTGCTACCTCCCCATGGGATCACCTGGGATTGTAAAGCTGCATGGGAACTGTCACAGTCCAGAAATGTTGACTGCTATCTCCAACCTTTGCACTGAAATAAACACTGTCTTCATGTGTCTTCTTATTAAACACTACGTCAATGATTGGCCAATTGTCAGGATGGAAACAGTTTTATGAGCCTGAGGGAGTACTTATGTTTTTGTTGCTTTCATTAGCCCCATCATTGTTCGGCTTGACATACAAAAACAGCTCTCCTCCCCCTGACATCGTTGAAAATATATTGGGAGAAAAAGACTCCCACGTGGGATTACTTTCAGTACAATGATGTGAATTTAGATGAGGCTGCGGACACATTCCATTTTGGCTGCCTGAAAACAAGCAGTTGAGAATATGTTGGAAAAACAACATTTGAAATCATCTGGAGAAAGAAATAATAATGTATTTTTATGGTTTCAAATAGCATTGGGTCACATTGTTCAGGAGTTTGTCCTTACATGCATGCATCTGGAAATGCAAAATTAGGGCTTTTAATGAAATCTGTGAAATGTAGTCTCTTATGTGTGTGTGGGGAGGGGTATTCTTTGCTCAAAGACACGTTGGCATTGCCCTAAAGAAAAAAAAAAGTTGGGCCCCCCCCAACACAAATAGTTAGGCTCAGTGTCGGCGCCAGAGATTTCTTTTGGGGCTGCAGTTGGGTAGCTTGGCGTTTCATAGAGGGTGCTCAAACATTTAGGGTTTCCCATTAATGTACCGGGCGCTACAGTGTAATTTTCTACTGCAACCATCCACACGCAAATACACAGTGTACCCGCGACTGTTACAATGAAGGCTCGATAATCAGCTCATGGCATATAGGTGTAAGCAGGGGTAAAGACAAGTGCTATTTTTATAGGTGGTGTGTGGACCTCACATAGGGGGGTCCGGGGGCAAGCTCCCCCGGGAAGATTTATTTTTAAATATTTAAGTTAAATGCATCAATCTGGTGCACTTTGAGAGCGAAATGAAGAGAACTATGGATACATCTCTCAACACCCATTTGAAACAGAACTGTCTCTCTCTCTCTCTCTCTCTCTCTCTCTCTCTCTCTCTCTCTCGCTCTCTCGCTCGCTCACGTACACAAAATGGCTCGTTACACACACACACACACACACACACACACACACACACACACACACACACACACACACACACACACACACACACACAGCCAAGCTTTAATGAAACAGAGAACCAAAAGTAATAGTACTGTACTGCATCATATTATTTTCGAATCAATAATTTTTCAAATTATGATTTCTTTTTTTTAATCTATTTTTTGTTTTTTAGAACCAGTTTTCCTCCTGGTCTCTCGCACCCCCCTTGGCATGCCTCCGCGCCCCCCACTTTGAGAACCACTGCCCCAAAGACTTGTACCTCTCAAAGTACTGCTCTACACTTTGTCCGTTCTCAGACTTTAACCAGCGCCCCTCCAAGTCCCTATAGACTCAGCTTCTGTCACTGCATTGTGTGATGCAATGTGAACATTTGAGGCCTCACTTAAGCTGTCAAAGTGAAAACATATACAAACCACAGTCTCTCTCAATGTCAAGAGAGAGGCCTTAAACAGCTGACGAAAGTGTCTAAAATAGATCCATGGTGTCAATCAACACTGACGTCACTATCCAATGCTCTGGGCTGATTCAAATGGCTTTATTAATTACTTTTGTCATGCCATGTTTTGTAACTGACCCTTGCTAGGGCAAAGCATTATGTCAGCAAGCAACTGTTTTATTCTGCCTGAGTCTGAACACAGTGAAGCAACAGAGTAGAACAACAATCTGTCCAAAATGGATGAAAGAAGAGAACATTGGTTTGGGGTAGCTGGGGCCTTACCAGCTTTGGACCGTTTCTTCCTGTCCGGCACGAATCCTCCTTTTTGTTTGCATCAGCGTAGAGGCGTGAGTGTAACATTATTTTCTTGCAATTTTGCGATGTCATTCAAACATGCCCATTTAGATTGAAGGACTTGATCAGTTGGGAGGCATACAGTTCTGATAGAGCTGACAATTTGGAAACAGTTCTCTGGAACCTGTTCTTCTACCATTCCTGTAAAACTTGAGGCCGGACCTAGACCTTCTTTTGAAGTGATAGATCATGGAGCCAATGGAGATACAGTAAGTCAGGATTCGATTGACGGGTAATGCTGTCTTGAGGCGTTCTGAATTGATTCGTGAAGACTTTTGGTCGATACCAAAAAGGAGAGAGTTCCAGTAAAGTTTCGAGAATATAAATTACTTTTTCTATATTAGACCGACGGGGCATTGGTTTAATTCTAGGCTGGTTCTCGCAAGTTTGTTTGGACCATGTTTTTGATTTGTGGATGAAGTTAGTTCTGAAACCAGCTCCTACATGTCTGCAGTAGTCTCCCCCATCCCAGGTTGACTGTACTGGCATCAGCACATGGGCTCATTTTAGAAATCGGACAATTTACACAAGTAATAATTGAACCCTTAACGCTTGAGAGTACCGTAATGTGTTTCTCTATGGAGCCAGCCGGGTGAGTACAGGAGCTTACTATTCAACAGAATGTGCTGAGGGGCAAGCTATATTTGAAGCCTTAGGCGTGAGGCATACTCAATACATATTTATCCGACAGTATATTTATTTGCTCAACTAAGGCTATACAAAAAAAACACTGTTCTTTTGCACATGTTGAAGTGACAGGGAGGGTGGAAGTCTCAGTTGCGAAAAGAGAAAGTCTTTAGAGAGCAGAAGTAGATAAAGTGGCTGTTAGAATGACTAATTTCCCTGATGAAATCCAATCTGTAAGACCTCCTTGAATAGAGACTTTATTGCACGGTGGGCTATCATTACACACTCACTATAGATAGCCCTGGAATCCCTTATAGACCTCGCTACCCTACTTTCCTAAGATTGGTGGAGATTTGAGTGGATTCTGCCTGTCCCCCAATGGTTTGACCTGTGACCTTTTATGTTTATACCTGCGTAGGACACGTCTGGCTTTCTCCTTGTATTTCAGGTTTTGTGTGACCTTGAAGTGTGGTGGTGCTTGTTTGGCCCCAATCTGAGGTTAACCTGCATTAAACATTAGCTCAGGGATGCTGAAGGGGAAGAAAAACGCCATTTCTTGTGGATTTATTCTCCTGCTGTTTTCAGTGTTGATCCTGACCACGTTACCTGCTCTGCCCTTGTCCTTGAAGGTGTGTGTGTGTGTGTTTAAGAAGCTGTGTTTTTGTCTGCGCTGGAATCCTGAAGGACAGGAATCAAAGCGATCAAGCTGATAAGTTTTGTCAGTAGCCCCTAGTTATTCCCTGCTCTTCCCAGCACTTAATAATCAATTCTTCAGTGCAGCTTCTGTCTCACCCCCTACCACGTCCCAAAAGACTGACTGTCAGGACGAGAGGAAATGGGGAAGGGGGAGGGGGGTGAAATTGGCAGTGAAACAAAGAGGTGCATGTAAACAATGAGAGTGAGAAAAAGCATAAGGGGTAGAATGAAAACAAAAACATGACTCGAATGCATTTATTAAATAAACATAATTCTAATTTAAACCCAGGTTTGAGTAATGAACAAATGCTGGTCTAAGTTAAGGTGACACAAAATAGTGGATTCTACATAGTGTTTTAATGTGTAATTGTTTTGTTACATTTGTCATTAGCACTTCCTACACAAAGAACAACACTCAGGGATAAAGGGCATTAACAAAATACATATGTTAATGTATAATACTGTATATTGTCAAGGAAGGGATGAATAGAAACTGAGATAAACTGTGGCTAATAGTTAAAGGTGAGTCTAGTTTTGGACATATACAAAACAATTATGTTGAATTCAATGGGACTTGTTAAGGGCATATTACACTATCTTCTCAAATGTTATATATTTATGTGAAGAAATAAAGATGAATTGGGATTTTTTAGCTTCAGTTTTAAAGTGCCTAATAGCATTTATTCACGGCAGTGTGATTTTCATCTGACATAAGAAGACTCACAGACAGTTCTTATGGCTCAGTACTCACTCTAATCACCTCCAAATGTTGCTGCCACTTTACAACGTACAGAACATACACACACAGACACACAACACACCCTCCCATCAGCTGGATCTCTCTCTCCACACACACACACACACACACACACACGCACACGCACACGCACACGCACACACCTTGGCCAGACACACACTCGTTCTACCCATCAGCCCTCCCACACCTTAATGAGGAAGCTCATTATGGCGGCTGCTCCTCTGAATAAGCAACGAGGTATGCTCTGCTGCTCAGCTGAGCGCGGAGCTGCCGGCTGAATATTTTATTGATTCTGCAAGTCCAGCTGTTGATCCGTCTTGTGTACTCGTGTCATTAATATAGTGTGTGCAGAACAAAGCCCTGCGTCCTATCAGTTCATCAGGTTGCAGTTATTGTTAAGTGGCTGCTTTGCCCTGCTGCTTGTGGGTCGGGACCATGTGTTTACATTTCAAGTTTATTATCTCTGCAAATATGGCTCTATTGGAATGTGTGTGTGTGTGAGTGTTGCTGTTCTCTCGTTACTTGCACTTCAGATTATCTGTGTGTGTCAGGACTAAGAATTACCTGGCATATGAGGTGTAATATCCCTAGAGATTAGTAAGAATGCATGACTCCTGATAAGCAATAAATTAGCAATTAGTTATTGTTTTTTACATTAGTACTAGATTCTACGTCATACAAAGATAAGACAATGTTTTGTTTGCTATCATAATTTAACTGCCATTCGTTCTGCGTGTTATATATTTTACTGATATCTGCCATCACTACACCTGCCAATAAGTGTTCGTAGTAACTGGCCCCTCATTAATAGAATTAGACTCACCTGTGTTTTCCATCTATAACAGGTCAACATGTCTGACGTGACAAAGGTCTATTCATTAAAGACCGTGTACACCCACTCAGGTGTTTCTAATTACTGAGGTTGATTAGTCAGGTTTGTTGTAATTACATGTTTTAGCCAAGCTAATGGACCAATAAGCAGGACAACAGTGTAATCGTCTGCCCTTACAACACATTTAATTCTCAGAGGAGGTCTCATCAAGTGAGTCAAAGTTGAATTTGATAAAAAAAACTCTTTAAAAAAACTGAGAAAATAAGGAAATCTTGATATTTGAGACTCAAAATGACTAACGCTTACTAAAACAAATAGTCCATTATCTAAATATTGGGCAATAATATTTCCATTGATTGCCTAGTAAGACTAATACTCCATTTGTTAATTAATCAATTAGGAATACATTTCGTTTTTTTAAGTCATTTTTCAAACATTTGACAATTATTTTTCTCAAATATTAAACTGGCTACTTTGGTTTGTCTTATGTTACATTTCTATAACTTTTGGACTGTGGCTACGATACATATGTAACTTTTTTAACTCATTCATCCGAGAAGCATGTGGTGCGGTTGTTTCCAGAGGGTTCGGTGATGCTTAAGAGGTCACGGCCCACATGTACTTTTCCCCTTCCCAACCCTCTTTTAGTCATATAGCACTTTTCAGTACATAACCTCATCCCATGTGACATTTTATGTAAAGCATGACACAATGTTTGTGCACATGTCTGTGGTCACTGTGGGAGTTGAGTTGGACTAAAGATAAAATGTCATACAGAGCAAATGCTGCACAGTAAATAGTGATGTTGAGGTGAAATACATGTTTGTACTCAGAAACGTGTACAATGTGACTCTTAATTATTACATCTCCCTCCCCATGCTTTCCATTCAATGGATGGACATTGCTTTTAATAAATAATTGGTTCATTGATAAACAATTATAGAAAAATCCATTAACTTCTTCATACATGTTATGCTGTGATTATTTAAAAGTGGATGCCTACAGTTATAATATATATATTTGAGGACACAAACCAAAATGCTTTTCTAAGACATGCAGTCATTAAACAGAAAGACCCTCAGGTTGCAAAAAGCAATCCAAAAAGGAGGCAGGAATAACCATAATTGTTAACATAGAATCTAACTCAACGCCTTTGACAAGCGACAATAATTCCTATTTTCCTTTGGGGCCCATAAACATAAACATGTGAATGAGCAATGACATGAAAGTAATTACTTTTGTGTATTTGCATGACTCTGCAGTTACGAGTATCAGCTACATGATCTTCCCAGGCTAAGGTGTGCCGAAGCCGATGCCTAGCCAGCTAATGAAGTTTCCCGCTCTAATATAATTAATTACCGCACTTATCTGCCCAGACAAAACCCAGCTCGATGGATTATATTAGGATGCAACATCTTGGCCCCGGATGGCCGACTTGGAAATGGATCATGATTATCTGGCGGTTAGATGGTAGCACCCACCACACTGCTCGCATAAAGGAGAGGTTTGGTTGGATCTAAATTTGAGATGGAGGAAATGTTGTCTTTGTCAAAGCTAAATACAATCAGAAATCATTCCTGTGTTTGAACCTTAAAATATAGACCTTGTGTTGTTTTCCTTTGTCCTCTTCAATTATCTCCAAATTCAACAGAAAGACATACGTAGACATGACAAACGTGATTTGCTCTAGAAGGTGCAAAGAACATCCATGTGTGTTAGAACTGTTTCAACTCGAGCGATCATTATCTGAAAATACGGAAACCAGAACCAAACAGAGAGAAACTGGAGGATAAAGAAGCAGAGTTTGTGTACGAATTTAGAAGACTCAAATTAAAGTCAAGGGTTGATATTGAAGTTTTAAGTCACCCGTTTTTACAGACTGCTCATCAGTCAAATTTTCCTGAATTTATCCAAGTAAAAATTGTCTTTACAATGATTCTGTGACCACCTCTTAATAATATTCTACCATTAAATCCACCATTTCCATTTGTTTTTTAGGGTCCAAAACAATCTATGTACTAGCACGTTAGCTAGCTAGTACAAACCATTTATGACAGCTTAGATTCAAGTTATTTTCCAGTTCATTTTATCCGTCCTTGCATTTCTATACTCATCAGCTTTAGGACATGTGAATATGTATTGCTCATGTCTGAAAAACAAAAGTCTATTCATGCTGCCTAGAGCAAATGTGTATCTTTACATTGCCGTTGTAAGCAGCTGTGCCACCTATACAGTACCCTTCTTTCTTAACGCAGTATTGGTCTATCAGTCACATCCAACTGCTTACACATCCCTTGGTGGAATAGTCTCTAACACCCAGCATCTCTGACATGACAGCTCATAAGGTGCATTATTTGAAGGTTTACTACTTCCTTTAGTATGGCTTAGCAACCAAAAGCATCGCCTCACAACCAGAGCCTGTCTGCTGAAAACGCAATACCATCCACTTCTCCCTGAGGGGAAAGAGGCACCGGCATCTTTATCTCCCACTGGCTGACACTCTCCATATTTCGCTCTTAAATTACTTCCCCTGCCTCCTTGATGGAGAAGTAAAAGAAAAAACGATAAGTCTGAAGCCGCGAATATGGAATATATATATACTGTACAAATGGCAGTTTCTTATGGGATCCTTTCAACCCGAGCCTTCTGGCAGACTGGAGAAATGACTCTTTAGGGTCCTGTGAGAGGCGATAGGAGGAGAGGAATGGAAGAAAGACTAGCATATACCTACTGTTTTCATCATCTGTTACTGTGTCGTACAGCTCACCATAAGCTCTGCGCTTGGGTTCAATATGTACGGTATTATGACGGCGGTTTGAAGATGAGTAAACAAATATTCCCAACTGCCCATCATTCGACCGTGGCTCCTGGAGGACTAGTAAAGGGAAACAACACTATTGACATCCAGACAGGAAGGGGAGTTCATGAGAAATATAGAGTGTGGAAATATTTGTCTCCTGTTAACGTCTTCCTCCCTCAGTATAACAAAATACTAATTAACAGCACATCACACTGCTTTCTTAAACATTGTCAACAAAACCTGAATTATTAGCTAACCAAGCTTTGTGAGTGAAGTTGAATTTGATTCTAGATAATTTATGTTATTAACGTTTTGATCGAAAGCAAGATTTATTGGTGATGTATTTTGCCAACTTTTGACCTTTTCCAGAAAGAACGTCTAGGGTTGAATTTTTTTGATGGTTTGATTGTAAAGATTTAGTTTTACACTGAACAAAAATATAAATGCAACACTTTTGTTTTTGCTCCCATTTTTCATGAGATGAACTCAAAGATCTAAAACATTTTCTATATACACAAAATAACCATTTCTCTCAAATATTGTTCACAAATCTGAAAAGATCTGTGATAGTGAGCACTTCTCCTTTGCCGAGATAATCCATCCCACCTCACAGGTGTGGCATATCAAGATGCTGATTAGACAGCATGATTATTGCACAGGTGTGCCTTAGGCTGGTCACAATAAAAGGCCACTCTGAAACGTGCAGTTTTGCTTTATTGGGGGGGTCTGAGGGGTGTGAAAACCCTAGGGTTAANCCAGCCTAAGGCACACCTGTGCAATAATAATGCTGTCTAATCAGCATCTTGATATGCCACACCTGTGAGGTGGGATGGATTATCTCGGCAAAGGAGAAGTGCTCACTATCACAGATGTTTTCAGATTTGTGAACAATATTTGAGAGAAATGGTTATTTTGTGTATATCGAAAATGTTTTAGATCTTTGAGTTCATCTCATGAAAAATGGGAGCAAAAACAAAAGTGTTGCATTTATATTTTTGTTCAGTGTAGTTCTTGATTTAGTTTGAGATGAGTAAAGAGAATAATCTTCAATTTTATATATTAAAAAAAATGTTACAATGCAATTCCTGTGGCTCTTTCTCATAATAAATTGGATAATATTGGGGACTGAAAGTTTAAAAAAAATACAGCATCAAGGGCCGTCAAAAAGTTGATTAGTTTCACATTGTTTCCTTGTTTGCTTCTTCGCCTGGAATTCACATATTCAATGTTATTTCTAACCCTAACCTAACCCTATTTCGCACTTAAAATCATAAGGCTACATAACTTTTATAGGACTTCCCACACAAACACCACCATGTCTAAAACAAAATTCCATTATGGAAAGTTAGTCTAATAAACAACAGTCATGGTGTCATATTTCTCCGTTATATTCCTTCTCGCCCTCATTTCAGATCGCTGCTCAATGATTTGGGATTCATGGCTTGTTGCATCCCTGGGTTGTTTTAGCTCAATTTAAGTCATCCGACCGTATGCAATAAAAAATATAATTCCCCCTCTCTGCACCCCAGCAGCACGCCTCAGAGGCATCAGTGTGTGACTGAGCATCCCATGGTCCCATTTGTTTGCATATCTGGTCTTCAACTCATTTTTGGGCACATACGAAATGAATTGAGCTAATTAGCTTGACGTCACAACAACAAAAATCACGGGCTGACTTCCAGTTGAAAAACTCCTTCCAGACGCATGACATTAAGTTTAATAATTGATGTGACCGTGCTCGCATACATACAACACAGTTGATTTGAGAGAAATTTGAGCATGATGTGTTTCAGAGTGAAGCATTTTGTCAAACTGCATTGTTTTATTTAGGAAGAGTATTTTTAGATCATGCCAGGCAATGCAAATACGAGTGTTATCAAAGGCAGAGCAGAATCAACGTTACTCAGGGGGGCAGTTTGCGACTGTTTTTCTCTTGAAGGTTTTTTCTTCAATAATTCCTTAAAGAAATGTGTGTGTGGCCTGAAGAGCTGACTTTACTCTAAAACATGTTGATTAAATCTGTCATCAACACTAACCCTTATCCAGTAATTGTTTTAATGTTTAATTCTTAGATTTGGTTCAATTCACCTATAGCTGCACAACTTTTTTCAAGAAACACTTTAGGAATGGTATGTTCCATTCACCGTTGAATGCCCTTCAATCTTTGAAGTGGTCCCTCAAAATGATGGCAGTCATGTATACCTACAAGATTGCAGGGTCAAGGACAGATTCAGTGTCAGTGCGCTTTTCAGATGCACATTTAAAGATATGAGGGCCAAACTGTGTAATGTAAGAATGAAAATAATTGAAGTGGTTGGCAGGCAACCATAAATCCAACAGAAAGGTTTTTTCTTAGTCAATGCAATTGAGAGAAAATGAAAAATATCTGCTGCCTAAGTTAGGAGAGCATGAAAGCAAACCCAGGAGTGTCTCGCTACTGCGAAGACGTCAGAGGGAACCTCAGATCCCTCATTCACTTACACTAAGACACTCAGATTGACCTCCAGAAGCGGTGGTAATGAGGAACAGCTGCCGCGACCGCAATCCTTCCCTTCTGCTGCCGTCTGTCGGGCCTGGTTACTGCTGGTCACCACCTTCTTGCAGATGCATATGCACATAGGTGATGGGTGTGAGGTGTAATAATGCTGAGGGCTAGTGGTCCCACCTACTCACATAAATACCAAGCAACGTGGCCTGACAGGCTCCCCCTCGTCCTTGAGGGCACCGGAGCAGAAGCATCAGGAAGACAGAGCATAAACCTACTAAACTCTGAGAAAAGATGAGACTTATGCCCTGTTCAAATCTGGCATTATTCTGCATCTTTGGTAATCCGATCACAAGTGGACATCTTGAAGTACGTCAGTTCACATCTGGCAATAAAATAAGTCTCCTCATGTGTCATGCGTCATTTCCGTTTGCAAGTGGTGTCTTTGATAGGCACATGGCAGCAATGCACTACCTGTATCTAGTCTGCAAGAAATCCAAATCATACAAACTGGATATTTTCATTTGCATGTTCCAGGCTTCAAGTCGCCCAAGATGATTGACACACTCGTATTATGGCCGATTCAAAACCAGCCTACACAACTTGAGATTGCTTTTGATGCGCTACTAAGAATAGTCTGCCAACGTAGAAGACGTCTGTTGAGCATTCCTTTTTCAAGGCACAGGAAACATTTTTGAACATACTGCTAAAAGAAATTGGCCATATTGGACCCACAACACCTACAAGAGTGGTCAACGTGTGCTAAGAGCTGTCCACCTGTGATTGGACGAGAAAGATTCATGTTAATACTAATTGTGAACATGTCCTTTGTGGGCATCATGTTATTGGGAACAGCCCCAACATATAGTGCATTCTTCTTCGGCCCATGCTACACGTTTCATCTAACTCAGGCTTGTAGTATTCATCAAGTTTCATCTAGCAAACAAACCCCTTGAACCAAAACATGAACTCCTCCAGGTAATAATGGCTTTCTAACAGATCTTTGATTCAGGGATAGGAAGTATTGAATGCTGTATAGACTTTAAAACCCCTGAGGAATACGTTTGGATCATAATCATACACTGAACAAAAATATAAATGCAACACTTTTGTTTTTGCTCCCATTTTTCATGAGATGAACTCAAAGATCTAAAACATTTTCTATATACACAAAATAACCATTTCTTTCAAATATTGTTCACAAATCTGAAAAAATCTGTGATAGTGAGCACTTCTCCTTTGCCGAGATAATCCATCCCACCTCACAGGTGTGGCATATCAAGATGCTGATTAGACAGCATGGTTATTGCACAGGTGTGCCTTAGGCTGGCCACAATAAAAGGCCACTCTGAAACGTGCAGTTTTGCTTTATTGGGGGGGTCTGGGGGGGTCCGAAATCCCTAGGGTTAAACCCTAACCCTAACATTTTACCCATTGAGCATGTTTGGGATGCTCTGGATCAGCATATACGACAGCGGGTTCCAGTTCCTGCCAATATCCAGCA
>NW_011369947.1:22445683-22456879 GCF_000735185.1 Notothenia coriiceps | reverse complement strand
CTACTACACACACGTACGTACGTACGTACGTACGTACGTACGTACGTACGTACGTACGTACGTACGTACGTACCGTACGTACGTACGTACGTACGTACGTACGTACGTACGTACGTACGTACGTACGTACGTACGTACGTACGTACGTACGTACGTACGTACGTACGTCGGTACGGTACGGTACGGTACGGTACGGTTACGGTACGGTACGGTACGGTACGTACGGTAACGGTACGGTAACGGTAACGGTACGTAACGTAGTAGTAGTAGTANTCAAATATTGTTCATGTTCATGATATGTTAGGGTTAGGGTGTAACCCTAACCCTGCGTGAGGCAAATGGTGGTCACACCAGTCCGAAAACCAGTCAGTATCTGGTGTGACCACCATTTGCCTCACGCAGGGTTAGGGTTACACCCTAACCCTAACATATCATGAACATGAACAATATTTGAGAGAAATGGTTATGTTGTGTATATAGAAAATGTTTTAGATCTTTGAGTTCATCTTATGAAAAATGGGAGCAAAAACAAAAGTGTTGCATTTATATTTTTGTTCAGTGTAGTTTACCAGAAAAACTGTCTTAATGAAGGTCATCGCTTGGAGATACACACTTTTTGCTGAACTCAAGTGCAATAAAACGTTGTCCATTATTCTCCCCCGTGCCACCCGACCAATGACACTTCTCTCCCAGTTCTAATGCATGACCTACTGGAGGGGGTTATGTGTGTATCTGTTTGTTTATCTATGGGGACAAGGCATAGGGGGACATGCTGCTTCCCTATTTGGTTCATTTGAGCGGTTAAACCCGTGGGGGCCCTGGTGTAAACCTCCTCTCACCTCACATATGGCTTAGTGCTTATACACTAGTGGAACATGACTCACTTGAGGGAATAGCTAATGTCGCTGTACCTCCCTGACACTGGATATACCAACAATCTCAAGCTAACAAAAGTAATCTCTCCTCAATTTATCTTCAATTAACCCCCCCCTTGCAGCGATGTACTTCAAGTTCGTTTAGTGTGTGTGTTTGTGTTAGTGTTACATTGCAATGCAGTAGCTCGGCATGTCAGAGTCAATCTGAGATGATGTTTGATAATGCTCTGATTAATATTGCATGGCTCATCTCACTCGACTATTAATGTATTCCTGCTCGCTTGTATGATATCTCTGCGGTCCATCTCTCAGGCGGTTCTGGTTGTTATGCCGGTCGTGTGTGTGTGTGTGTGTGTGTGTGTGTGTGTGTGTGTGTGTGTGTGTGTGTGTGTGTGTGTGTGTGTGTGTGTGTGTGTGTGTGTGTGTGTTCAGAGCCCACACACAGCAGATAAGAACTCATTCTCAGGCCCTCTGTGAGTGGCAGTGAGGAGACAGCAGAGGGATAAAAGAAAACGATGGGCAAAACCCAGGCTTTCTTATCAGACACCGAAGAGAGTTTGTTAAAGTAGGCACAATGATACAAAGTCAGCTATAATTCCAATCACTACACTTTCTGATATTGTGGCTGCAGCATTTACTTTTATTATTGAGTTAAGGAAATAAATAGTTATCAATTTATTTGATGGTTTGTATGGCATGAAGAACCAACATCTAGAACTGATGCCTCTTTTACAGCTAAACATTGAGTTTAGACATGTAATTAAAACCATCCTCTTTCAATTAACATTGCATCAACATTAATTGAATGCTTAAAACATGATTGTCTATGCAAAATGTAATTAAATAAGGTAATGATTCAGTCGGTAACAGTTACTTTGGTTGGTTATTAGATCGAAAAATAAAAAATAAATCAAAATGGTATTACACGCTTTACGTTTCTACTTCATTGTGTGATTATCTACAAACATACCTTATTTACAGTCACACTTACTTTGGTTGTTATAGGAAAATAATTTCTCTCGAGAGGGGGGTGGGGGGTAAAAATAAGCCATTGTTTAGCTGGAAACGGTTGTTTTGCATCTTTATGCATAGCCAGCACATCTGTCATGAGGGAAGTGTTTCATCCTGACACCCCCCACGGAGCAGACGGCGATGAGTAGAAGGAGAACAGAAGCATTGGGAGAGACAGAATCACACACAGAGATGGACGAGGGCCAGACACCCCTTACGGCTGTTTCCGTTCCCTGCCACTCACACACGTCATCGGCCACTGACCATGGGTGTATAATAAGAACATACAGCGTCTGAGGCGGGGTCTCGTTCTTTCCTATGAGAGCTGCTCATTGGCGCATAAGGACAAAATGGCTGATATGAAAATTGTAGTGCCGCCGTGTAGACACAACGAATATTTTCCTCAGAGTCCGGCGCACTTCCTGGGGGCTTGCCACTGACGCACACACGGGATTAGATCACAATGTTTGAAAGGCTATGTCTGTGATTAATATACTTATTTACATTATGCAACTAAAGACGATGTTATTCTCAATGTAGTACTTTTGTATTCAATACTCCTTTGTGGGGATGGAATTCGAGAACTGGTTCCAAATTGTCCAATCCAATTGAATGCTCCTAGGTTATCGAAGACTCGTATCGATGTTGGAGTAAAACAGATGTCTTGCAACAGGAAGTAGCAGTGGGCGACTCACCAGACTTAAAGATAACAAAATGTCTCAATTGACTCTGAAAATCTGATCCTCTTAGGTAATGGATCAGAAACCAATAAGGAAAAGGTTAGAGGATTGGACTGTTGAGCAGAACCGATAATGACATGTGATCAATTTCCATTCCTACTCATTCAAACTGTAAGTCTGGGAAGGATCACATCTAACATCTAACAGCAAGAGGATAGTGGAAGTAGAAGTCATACATGGAAAGTAGCTTACAGCATATAAAGTAGGGGACATAAAGGGTTTTAATATAGATGTCCCAAAATCTAGATTTGGTCTGATCCAAGTGATTTTGATGAAATAACAGCCCTTAATTGTGACATTTTTACTGCCAGCCATCACAATCAATCATTAAGTGCATGCTGTTAAAAGTAGTCATTTATTATGAGTTCTAGTAATATCTGTCAAGGAACCAATTTTAAAATATAACATGTTGTGGCTGGTTAAAATGTAAACCAATCTCTTATTTGTATATAACATCGTTCTTTGTGTATGTGGGTTTTAGTGGAAATGGTTTTCTTGTGAAAAGTGTGTACCTTAGAAAGTGCCAAGACTCTAGTTCTCAGTTTTATTCTGTCAAATGAAGTAAAATCCAATGTTTTACAATGAATTCAATACCTCTCTTCCCCGCATTCGAGGGGTAGTTTTTTATTCAGAATGATATGTTTTGTTTGAGCTCCAGCTGCTCCCGATCTTCTATAAGTAGTGATTTAGATGGCTCTGGATATATTGTCTGTAGAATGACTTCCTATCCACGGTCTAAACCTCAAAGCTGCATTGTTGAAGTCATCAGAATTTTTTCTGTCTTCTACCGTCTCTTCTCATCCTTTTGGGGACTACTACTTTGTGTTGGTCAGATTGAGTTTCTGCCAGGCGGCGATGTGGTTAGAATATACCACCTAGAATATCTTGTTTTGCAGGGCATTGCATTGTGACACACATGCAGCGCTAACAGGAAGTGCCATGAGGTGCAAATGATCTTTGAGAGATAGTGATAGTATAGTATTTGACAGGCGCCATCAAACTGTTCATAAATGCGTTTAACATTGTATATGTCCTGGTGATATATTTATTTCCTGCAGATGTTAAGAACAATGTAAAGTGACAACCTGTGAAAACTGGCAAGGTATATCCAGCTTGTTTTTTTTACGAGTGCATATATGTTTGCGAAATGTCACCTGACTAAAATATTCCTTTTTCATTTATGTTAAAGGCTTAATTCCTGTATGCAAAAGCCAACAAATTATCTTCGATCAACAAAGCAAATCCTCCTCTCTTTCAACCGCAACACCGCACGAGAATATATTAAGCGTTTTCTCTCCCGCGCTTCCTCCCTCCTTTTCCCAGGAAACTGTTTGATCAGGTTGATTTGTTCAAACAGAATACTTCTCTCTGTGTTTTCCGGGCAAACTTTCCACTCCACAGGTGGCGCGTCTCTGTGTACTTTTCCTTTATTTTTAATGGCAGGCCCCTTCAGGCATTGGACTCATGAGCACTCTTCCTCTATAGCTCAGTCATCTCTGGCGTTGCCCTCCCGTCCTCTGAGGGTTCTCCTGATGGTGAGGGTAAACGCCTTGAAGTCGAGGTTGTCCTTTCGTTAAGCATGATTCTCAGCCTGCTAAAGCTTCTGTCACTGCTCTGAGGGCACGATGTGTCATGAGTTAAGAGTTCTGTGGTAAACCAAGGCTCTTCACTGAACGAACGCCTAATGGATATGGCAGTCCCACAGTGATGCAAGTAGACTTGACAAGACCTTAAGAACCACCTAATGACATGAGTTGAACTTTATCGCCCAAATCTTCATCCCACCAAGACTAAATCAGCACAGTAGCATAGCAACAAAACAGAAGTGCTACTAAATGAAGCTACACAAATTAAAGATGTGGAAAAATATTTAGAAATTGCTTTGGAATTTACCTCTGAGACCAGATCTTGTACCAGGACTTTTGTGATCATACAAATAATGACTGTCCTCCTTAACCTTAAATACATGTACATTATAAGTGTAGGTGGTTTTTCTGTAAATAGTCTATTTTATGTTAGTTTAATTTGACCTTGACCACTATCTTTCCTCTAGACGGTTAGCCATACAATTTGGTACTGAACACAACTTTGGCAATCCCCTGACATTTCCTCTAGCACCATCAGAAAGTCAAATGCTTTCACATAAGCTGTAAAATATAAAAATATCTAGATTGATCGGCACATGCATGTCATGGTTGTATCCTGATAACTGTGATGAGTCCTTGACTTTCCCTCTAGCACCAGTCACACATTTGACACATGTGGTGTTGAGTCAAATGTCTTGACAACCATTGGATGGATTGCCATGAGATTTTGTTCAGACATGTCCTCCTTAGAACTAACTGTATCGACTTTAGTGATTTTCTTCTGGCAAGGTTATGTGTTTTAAATTCAAATGTGTTGAGTTTAACCAATACAATGAATATGGTAAACTGAAAAACTGCTAAAATAAGCAGCAAGCTATCTATATTTGTTTACTACATACATGTCCTTAAGACTTTTAAAAATGTGGAACAACCCTTTTAAATGAAAAGTCATTGCGTTCATGCTGCAGTTACGCAATACTTTGGATTTCTGACCACCAGAATGTTTGACAAAACCAGTCAGTGAATGAAACGCTGGAAACAAACGTCTTCTGTCCTCATTAGCTGTGTTTGATAAGCCTTTGTCTGACACACAGGCACATAGGTCTTCCTTTTTCAATACAGTACAGAGTCCCAGTGGAAATGGCAACTGATACAGCTGCCTCCACTACATGGACTCTACATAAAGTCAATACTTTAGCCACACACACACACACACACACACACACACACACACACACACACACACACACACACACACACACACACACACACACACACACACACACACACACACACACACACACACACACACACACACACACACACACACACAGCTGCCTCTGTCTGCTCGCTTTCTCCATGCCAGCTCCGGGTCCCCAGAGGGATACTTGAATGGACTTGGTGGCCAAAGAGATGTCATCCCCACATGCTTGAACATGCAGACACCAATGTCTTAAACACTGGCCATTCTCATGCCCACTAACTGACCTGCAGACAATGCACAGAGTGGGAAGCAGCGAGCTCTCCTGGCTGTTAAATACTATCCCTGTGTGTGTGTGTGTGTGTGTTTGCCAAGCTTTCAGTAAGAGGCGTGTGAGGTTGGAACGGAGGCAGTTTCCTCCGCTGTGCAGCCCTGTCCACAGCCTGCTGCTGCACGCCCGCCCGCCTGCCTCAAAATGAGCCTTTTCCTCAGGAAGAGGCAGCGCTTTATGAGCACACTGCTGAGCGCTCAGACCTGCCAATTAGACGGTGCCTCTCCAACTCACCACTCCACAACGCCGCCGCTATTACACCCTTTAGGATTCACAGCAAGTCTCTACCCATTTACATGCGTTTGCTCTGTCTCCATCACATCCTGACCAGATTCAAACAAGTGGTTTAAAACTGGTAATCGGGTTTTTGCACATTACTGTTGACGATTAAAAGCTCACTGTTAATCCAATGGCCTCTTGTGCTCATTAATAAACAATGTTTATATGTTAATGTGTGAAACAACTATTATAGTGCAATATAAAATAAATATTGGGTGTTGAACAACACAATAAGCCATTGTTAATTATCTTTTATCAGTTTGTTGTTTCTCCGTGGGTGTTGAACAACACAATACAACATTGTTAATTATCTTTTATCCTTCTGTTGTATCTCCGTAGATGGCCAACTTAACTATTCCTCAACCTTATTGCCAATTTTTGGAAAAAAAATGAGTTTCTTTTTTGGGACTCGGCTCATAATACAGTGTTTGCCTTTTGTGCCGATAGTGATTTCACACTAAATTATGTAAGGCATCAAGCATGCGATAGCTATCACGAGCACTCGTCACCCTCAGGAAAGCTCTAATGGCTTTCAAACAAGTTCTTTTTATGTCCAGGAGTTTTTAGCAGCACTTCATTTGAATAATTCAGAAACCTCCAGAGGCTATTGGACACTTTTTTAATGGCAGAGTTACATTTCATAACAGTCCTAAAGCTTTTTAATTGTCAGACTTATTTTTTTCCCTATCAAAGTTATTCAGATGAGCTTATAATAGGAGCACTTGGGTTCATTATCTGAACAAAACCTCTGTGTGCTTTGCTCTCTTAATAAAGTGGCTTATGGGTTTGAGAAATTGAACAGTAGGGAAAATGGCTTCATGAATGAATTAGTCGTCTGCAACAGATTACTGCTGCAATAAAAGAGCATGTTTCAAATGTGTTCGACCTTAGAAATCATGGAAAATACATGTTGTCACCTTGAGAGCCAGGTGGGCATATCCCCAAACTACACTCCATCTACTTGGCTGCATTTAATTCTTCATTGGTGGTTTGCGGAAAATAGTTTGGAGGAGTACATTGCAAACATGGGAAATTAAGTGGTACACTGACTTTGATGTTGTATAAGTGCTTATGATAAAACGTGTTTGTTGCTTTGCTGTATGCCTGTGACATTAAAAGACCTTAGACAGACCTTGATTATTTCCTTTCAATGGTACAAGAACGTGGGAAAAGTACCACTTGTCTGGGCTCTTGGTGGCTATGGTAACACAAGCGCGAAACAATGAAAGTTACATAAGTATGGGATGATCAAGGGTATTCAAGATCAGTCTGCTTCACATCAGGTTCCACCCTGTCAGATTGTCTTTTTCATGAACGACTGCCTCCTTGCACATTAAGCTGCTTATCACTGAGGTAGGATTATTCAACAACCAAGTAAGCCGTGCAATAAGCAACTATACTGTTTCTTCTAGTTGAATAACAACCATGTACCCATTATATTTCATGTATAACGGTTTGAGAGCTCAGATATTTTTAATAGTGTAATTAGTGTATCTGAAGGAGGCCGGGATCTGTTTTTGTTTGTTTGTTTCCACTACTACTGCTCGTAATAAAGCCATCCATTTTTCCCCCTTTTTTTTACGAGTTGTTTCCAAAGGGCCACTATAAAGCGTCACCAGCTCTCAACTGTTAAAGCACAAACTCTAAACCATGTGAGGAGCCTGCCTGGAGCAGTTGGCGGTGCACTGTATGTTTCTCTAAGGAACACAAATGTCACCAAGCAAGAAAAACAGCAATCATCTCCCCCTTCCCCGCCACCCACCCTTTGCGGCTTTTCCAATACTTTGCGAGGTCCAGGAAGCAATGAATAAACAATAGACAAAGCAAGTATTACATGCACAGCCCAGAGCCTAAACATGGAGGGGCGGTGTGCTTCCACATGTCTAGCCTCTTCACGTCCGCGCTGCCTCGTGCATGTTTGACAAATCCCATTTCCTGTCGTTGGTGGGCCTGATCAGGATGCACCATCTTCCATTATCACAAGGGAATAAAGCCAACAGACCCCACCAACTGCTTTCATCTTCTCTGGTGGGGAGAGGGAAACAAGATATGATGGAGGGAGAGAGATGGATGAAGAAAAAGTAATTCAAGCAGCTTGTAGCCTGGCGTTCTGGAAACAATAAATTATTGCTTTTATGTTTTCTTCCATCTCCTATGGCACTTCTGTTGTGTCTTCAAAAACACTCCAACCCTTCCTCCCAGGTACATTTAAGCTAATGTACCATTTAATGAAATAGAATGGAGAAAAAAAATCATGCATTGTCATCATGTCCTTGACTTTAGCAGCCTCATCAGTATTCAAGGCATGGATCCTGCGTAAAATAATTGAACCCAAACATCCCTACGGTGGTGCAAATGTTAACCTTTTGATTCAAGACAACATGTAGGTAACCACATTTAACCTTTTGTCTTTTTTACACAAAAGCTTGCAGGTCTCCACTCCTGCTATGCTTCTCTATTGGTGGTCCCCTTGGACAAAAAGCAGTACGAAAAAAACAATTATAGTAAAAGCTTTCCCTGCCCCTGAGTCTAGTGGGTTTCAAACATTAAACAAATTACCACTGATTCCACTCAGGTAAATCTTGTAACAGATGCTTTTTCAGAAAGTGAAATCAGCTGTCATAGAGGCTTAATGTGTCGGAATAGTGGGAGCCATTGGTAGGGCACAGAAGGACTTGGCATTAAGGGGTCTGCAGTTTGTGTGATGTAATGTGATGTAACAATCAACCATTAGCGCCTATTAAAAGTCTCAGTCCCGTAAAAGCTTTAAAACTAAACCTTATTATAATGCCAAAGTGATGTACACTAATGCTCTTTCGGTTTTGTTTGTTTCGGATATTTACTGAAAAATATTAGATTTTCTTTCAAGGAACACAATTACTCAAGACAATTTTCACGAAAGCAGTTTTTACCTTCTGCAAAAAAACACTAACCACCATAGATAAAGATTACCTTAGGTCCTTGTGTTGACAGGACATTTACAAAATCATGATCTAATATTAATGGGCCCTACCTACACGGTTGTGTGATGTGACAAACAACTTTCCCTAATTGAATAACATATTGTGATCACTGTGAAACAAAGTATTCTACTGTTTATTAATTCAACTAACTCTTGTCAAGCTAAACATGCTTTCTCACTTAGAGAAACACACATTAGAGGACTGCTGACCATTGCTCATTAATGAGAGTGCGTTGACACCATGAGGTCCGGCTGCATGAGGAACAGCACACACTTAGACCCCTACTCCTGCCACATGCAATACCTTCGGCACTTTCTTTTATGTCTCTTGCATTATTTATTTCTCAGTGATTGGCTGTGTCACAGCCAAGACCTTAATGCATCTCACTATATCACAGAAGGCACATGGGAAATTAGTTTGACAATGGAGATGTTTAAGAAGTTTTAGGAGCTAAGGCATAAAGACGTAGCCCCATAACATCAACGTTGGGAGCGTTTTGGCTTCTTTTAGCACTTTCTTTTGGTTTCACACCACCATTAATATAGTTCAGCCTGCTTCGATTATCAGCTCTGTTTACAGTCGCAGCCTGCAACTATTTAGCAACAAAGCTACTTTATAACCAGACTCCTCATGGTAATATCACATAAAACAGTTTATTCTGGTTTACAATTAACAACATTAGCCTTTTGTTGCATTTTTGGAGGATTACATCAATGTAGGCTTACATTTCTAATCAAGTCTCTTCTGAGAACTACTTTCATTACCTTGTTAACATCTCCATAGTCTTCTGTGGTTTTCTCCTTTCCCAATGTTTCCACTCTCGTTTTAGCAGTAGTTTTGGATCACTCGTTTAGTGTGTCTCAGCCCGCTTTGTGCCCGGCTAACGGCTGTTGCGGTTGCCAGATCTGTCCACTGGTGTCATGTCAGCGGCCTCAGGGCCAGATTACATCATCTTGAGTGCTTTAAGAGGCGACCCTTTAAGGCTTTCCACAAAGACATAGATACAGAGTAGCCAGCCAGTGGGGAAAAGTAGCAATCTAAAACAGTCTGAGGGCATTCCCCCCTAAACAATAATTGGTGGCCAGTCGCAAATTGTAATGCCACTATTAAATGTTATACCTTGTTCTTCATCTTTGAAAATTAAATTAGTTTGTCCTCCCCAAAAATAAACATGAAGGGAATTATTAATCAGAACTTTCGTAACTTAGAATCATTAGACCTTGTTTTGTATTGACACCTTCCTTTCCATCTGTATTGATATACTCCAGACTTATGGGAAAGTACTATACGAATGAAAATAGATTTTGTAGCAAGAATGACAATATATCCAAGAATGTAAAACCATAATAAAATGTGTGATATGGAAAAAAACAATACTTTTTAAAATAAATACAAGAAGTTCCATCATATTCATCATCATATTACATTTTCTGACATAATTTGTGAATGGCAAATTACAAAGCATTCCAGGACATTATCAACTGTAGAATTACATTGTTTCTTCATAATCAGACGTCATTGTTTTGAGTCTTGGGCTAATAGTCATAGAAAAATGTACCTGTACTGAATCCCAACATCTTAATCACAACTGTTTTTATTGTAATCTAACACTATTGTCATAAAGAAGATAGCTGGACTCGATTCAGCAGACTTTTATGCCGTTATTTAACGGCATAATGGATATGACACACATATCCATCAATCACCACCTACACTATACAGTTTATGTAGAATCAGCCACATGTATAACGGGGTAACGGTGGACTGCTTTGATGTGAAACTGAGTAGATAAAAGGTAGTTTGTGCTTGCTGTGATGTTTTGGTTTTCTCCAGAGATTGAATGAAAAACCTGGTAATAGCCTTGGATTCAAGTAGCCTCTAACCCCTCACAGATGACGGGACTCCTTGTCAGATTCATCCCTGACGCCTCAATTCGAGGTTATTTAGAGTGTCATTGTCTCTTTCAGTTTGTGCGCTTGTGGCGATACAAGCACACACACACACACACACACACACACACACACACACACACACACACACACACACACACACACACACACACACACACACACACACACACACACACACACACACACACACACACACACACACACGTACTACGTACGTACTACGTACTACGTACGTACGTACGTACGTACGTACGTACGTACGTACGTACCTACCTACCTACGTACGTACGTACTACGTAC
>NW_011369947.1:22425680-22445638 GCF_000735185.1 Notothenia coriiceps | reverse complement strand
ATAAACTTTTACAAGTAAAATTTATGGTTAAATTTAGTTTAATAAAAACCGTTGTGATTATTTTTTATATTGATCGTTTATAAAATTCTGTTGAATATATAAAATTTTTTTACGATTCGATTTCCGCGATTAGAAACCTGGCTGAATTATAGAGTAAAACCAGTGAAAAATCCGACTGAAGTGGCGTCACCGCCATAAATTACCTCAATGACATTGAGGTCCTGGAATACAACGTTCGTAGATTGGTCTTTGGTGAGTTCTTTTGCAACTAATTCGTTCCTGTGACTTCATTTGAATCTGCCTGTTCAGTTTCTGTTGGAATGTGAAGGGTTAAATGAAAGAAGCTCGTCTGGCCCTCTCTGAGAGTTACTGTCCTGCTTTAAATTCACAGACGGCCCGTAACCCAATGAGAGAGTAATGTCAAATGACGGTACAATTGACCAATCATATCTTCCCTCTAAATGGGTAGGCTTTATTTCCGCGGACATTATGACAAGTTCCGCCCGCTGTGAAGTTTATGCATGTGTGTCATAGACTGTATAGATGTGTATAAAGTGGTGCATGACGCGTCCTAAAACCCGGAAGTAAGCTGCGGATTCCCTCGACACAAAAGCATTGGGATTTCTCCATAGGGTTTTGGAAAATAGCTCGAAATAAGGTCTGTGGAACGAACCTGTTAGATAAATGCACGTTTTGTTCAGCCGGATAATATCCACATGTCTACCCTACTTTTATTATTTTCGAATCATAAATCGAATCAATAGATTTATGATCGATAGTCTCAGTGATAGTGATGACATCGTTGCGAAATTATTAACCGAGTCATTTTCAAGATTGAGTTACAATGATAAACTGGAGTGGCAAAGGATCAGCTGCATGACCCCGCCATCAAGTGCTTCATCCAAAAGGACAGGAGGATGGACTAGGTATAAAAGTCACGGCTCGCCACTGAGCAGTGGTGATGTGAAGCCATGTTACATTGCTGTAGTTCCTTTATAGCCTAACGTTAACGCTTCTTACTTCAGCCAATTGCATTTAGGCTTCTGAAAAGTTTTGTTAAAATGTCCTGTTGAACAAAACGTGTAAGTATCATCACCAGTATGCCACCAAGCTGATTTTCGGCAATATTCCTAAAAAAGGGAGCCATTACGATGCTCGCTCGTCTGGCAGTCTTTTAAAACAGCTCCTACTCACCGCTGAGTATTTTATATCTTTACTTCTTTATTTATTGTACTTTCTGTAAGACTCTTTTGTAAATACTTTTGTAAATTATTGGTTGAAACATTGACGCCAACCTGCACTGTTTGCACTGGTTCTTTATCTACCATTTTGTTTTAGTTTTTTTTACTTATTGTGTTATTAGTAACAGGTGTATACTTAGTCATTTTTCGTTTTTTTAATATGTAAGTCTATTCTCCTCACTTTATATGCTCTGGTAATAATGTACATTTCCCAGTTGTGGGACAAAAGGTTTCTGTACTTACGGGGCAGCCCACAATAACACATCATTACTGCACCACTCTGTGAAGGAGGAAGGTGTGAGGTGTGGGAGCTTTTCATAATCATGCTCTGTTTGGAGTGCGCTCCAAAAGAGACGGCAAAACCAAAGCCGCTGGAGCGAGACCCCGCCGACATATAAAGAGAGAATGATGGACCAGAAACAGGGAGGCTTGTCAAAAGCGAAAAGACAAGGGCAACGAGAAGGAACACAAGGAGAGGAGAGAATGAGGCAGGGTGGGAAGAAAGAGGAAGGATATTTAACCTGCGCCGAGTTCAGACATCAACCTACTAGTTCTTTAACCCCCCCAAAAAACACCAACACACACACACACAGGTGCAAACAAACCCCGAAACAACAAATCTGCCGACCTAACGTTTTCTGTGAAGCACAAACAAATAATTAAAAATAGAAACATCAGAACCGGACAGAAAACATTGAAGCACAGAACACACAGACATGCACACGCGCACACATATACAGTGTGTGTATGACAGGATGGTGTTGGTGAGGCAGTGGTTTGAGGACGCAGGTGGGCGGTGCATCGATAACACAGCATGGTTTCTATGGAGATGGAGGTCTGAGAAGCGGTGGATACACACACCATGGGAATGTGCCAGAAAGAACACTGACGGGAGGGTCTGAACAATGGAGATGTTTCGGTTGGTTGATGGTTTTCAGTGATGGCGGTGGAAGTGCCGGAGCGACAACAATGGTAACGGTGGAGAGCGGAGGCAGGCGTTGGCCCCCCCCGGCGTCGGACCCCCTCCCCCCCGACCTGAGTCACTGCGGTGTTACCTGGGCTGCCCAATGCTCCCAGGGAGGCGGCGCTGGCTGACAGGGGGTTTGCGTTGGAGGGACTGGCTGAGTTTTGGGCCACCGCCGCTGCCGCTGCTAAAGTGGCCAGGTTCTGCAACTGCAGAGCACTCATACCTGGAGAGAGGAGCCAGAGAGGGTGGGGTCAAACCTGGGGAGGGAGGCTGAGCCGTAGCTGGACCGGGACATAGCACCAGAGGACGAGTTAGCTGCTTCATGTGCGGAGGAATAACAGAAGAGTGTATGTGCCAGGAAATAGTGTTTTTGTTCCTGCTCTATCTTTAGCCCCTGTGAAGAGTCTGCAGTGTGTGAAGGCAAACTACAGCAGCTGATTTCGCTAACAAGTCCCAAATGTGTTTAAATCAGTAAAAGCAGCTGTTCTAGTGTTGAGGTTTGATGCGTTTTTCTGAGCTGCTCTGGCACCAAAAATAATCTCAGTGATTTAGTTAAACTTCTATTTTTCTTTCCAGGGAAAGCTCCGTGGAGAAGGCTAGAGAAATACAGCAAGACTCTAACCTCCCTGGTCTCGTTATCAAATGAAATTTTCTCAGCTATGAATACAATTGACATGGTCTTTAAACATCGACACATGTACTAAACTGGGTGATGAGTAGAGCTTGACTGATGTGGAACTCCTGAGGCTTATAGACAATGCAGTATTTTGTATTAAATGGAAGCCTTACCAACATCTGTCAAGGGATAGCAAACAACAATGTGCCTTTCAGAGGAACTCTGCTCAATTTGTTTAAAAGAATGGTGGTAGCTTTTGACTTACTTTGACTTTAATATCGACATTTCAGGTCAATTAAACATTTCCATAAATATGGCTATACGTATGTTTTAAATGTAACTTATGTAAGTTAAATAGTTTCCTTATTTTTCCTGGAGAATTTTATTATTTTTAAAAGCACTGTCCTCCAAGATACAATTGAGGATCTTAGTATTATAAATCCATTCAAAGAGACTCTTTGTTATCTGCAATTAGGTGGAAAAAATATGGTGTTTCTGGTACCAGCCAAAGCAAGTAAAACAATGTAGGAATTCCAGAAATAAATCTGTGCATCCATAATAAAATAAAGATGTATTTCACACTTGAATTGAGGAGGCTGGTGTGATTTATATCAGCAATAATCGGCCTCCTGTCGACATCAGTCATGCTCTAGTCACAGTGGCCCATTATTGAGTCTTTTAGCTTTAAAAATACAGATAATAAATATTAAACTGTGCACCACTCAGCACCGCTGTAGTACCTGCAGGCTGAACTCTGCACATTGTTAATCTGCCTGCTGGCATTAGCATACGGGCCTGTACTTAAGCATAATTAATGACTACATGCCAACACCCAAACGATGGCGAAGCAAAGGCTATAAAACACCTTCTGTGCGAACAACTAAACCTTTCACCTCATTCAGTGGATGTGTGTGTGTTTATGCAAGTGTGTGCAAATTATGAGGCAGGCGCTCATAAAGCGGAAACAGAATCAGTCACCAGTTCTTACCACAGGAAGCTTCCACTGAGCTGGTTAGAAGTAGAGGACGGACACTGTCAATGTGAGGTGTATGTGTCGTATATACAGCCTGAGTGTATATACAGTACCATGGGAATACGCACACACTCACGCACACACACGTACAAGTAGACACACACAAACAAGACACCATGAAGAAGAAGATCCATGTAAAAATACAGATATTTCCTTCACCCGGATACAAAGTGGACGCAGCCAATAACAACAACTGGCTGGATCCATCGCTGGGATGCACACTTTTCATTGGTTGAATACATATTTAAAAAAAGAACACTGCCACTTTCTATATGGTCGAGTTTGTATGCCAGCTGTTATATGCATGTACACTTTTTTTTAACATCTATGCTTACCTCAAGCCAAAACCAACCAAAACAGTGCCGTAAAAATAAAATATATTCATATATATTCTATCATTTTTCCTTTCCCCTGAGTTACATCTTTCAACCAATTTCAGTTCTGATCATAAGTATCACATTTTCAGTCCATTTCACACCTTAACACTGTTTATTTTGATAAGAAAAACATCTAAATAAATGTCACGTATCAAAGTTAGGCTAAATATGCTGAAAAATATTACAGACAATCATTTTCAATCAGGGTTTTAGATTGAAAGCTTGATATCTTTTAATCCATGATGTTATGGTGTAATTGCTCAACATATTGGTTTTAATAAGTTTCAATGAGGACATTTGTGTGAGTGTTTGATTTAATATACAAGCTGAGGTTAACATTCCAAATTCACCATAACACAACCAAAGACATGGACACATTTCACATTAAAAGACAAAAATGTCCTATAGTGAGACACAATGGTTGGTTACATATGGAAAAAGGCCACTGCCAGTTTCTAAATGCTCTGCTTCTCCCTGGGTGTGTATGCCTGCTGAAATGAGCACTTGTGTGTGTGACTTTTTTGTGCTTACTTATACATCAGAGCCAAAACCAATCTAGTTCTCAAAGCGACTTTCTCCAATTTTCTGTGACACATCAAAAGCTGAAATGGATTTCTACTTCTACGCAAGGTAAGAAAACAGCCGCTATCATTGTTTCTTTCTCCTCCTGTGATGGCACGTTTAAATCGTGCACTAATTCCAACCGTGGTCCTCTCTCTCTGAAACGCTCCACATGAGCGAGCAGAGCTGCGCTGAGAGAAGCCGGCTGTTTATACGAGCGCTCCTTCATGTCTCTTTATTATAATATAAAAGCCATTTTTATTTCACTGCCATTTCCCCCTTGCTGGGTTTGACCACAGAGGCTCAGATCGACTCACTAAAACATTTAAGGACAAAAAGCCTTTCACTATAACGTAAACAAATAGTCCCTGTGGAGCCATTCTGTTCGCCTCACCTCGACTGACATTTCATTCGTTATCTTGACTTTCCTTTAATTTCTTTCATTCATATTTACCTTAATTCATGTCCCTTTCCTCTTCCTTTGTCTGTTCTTTATTACATTTTAGATGTATTTCCTTACCCTTTCCTTTAAGTGCTCTTTTTTGATTCTCAATTTCTCCCACTATCACTGGCTTTGCTCTTTTTGGACTGTCCTTAACAAACATTTTTTTAGGTTTCTTTCATTTTAATTTAATTTGTCCTTTGCTTTGAGACATTCATCTTCTTTCTTTTCTTACTGTATGTTTCCTTCAATCATATCACCCTTTTCCCTCTATTTGTTTGCTTCCCTTTCTCCTTCCTTTCCTACCTTCCTTTTTAACAAACATTTCATGCATAATTCCTCCTTATTTCCTATTCTTTTCCCATTCCCTTTCCTTTGCTTCCTTGCATTTCACATTACTAATTGGTCCCTTTATTTTCTTGCTATTTCCCATCTTCTTTCCTCCATTTTTATTTTCCTTCCCTGTTTCTCCGGCAAGGCTTTCCCCCCCCGTTTCTCAAAGCTTCTCCACCCCAAATGTTCCTTGCATTTGTCAAAGGTCATCTCCCGCATTGAAAATAAACGTTGAAGGCAGTCACATGGAGAAAAAGGAGCAGGCGGGTTATAAGAGTAACCGGGTTAGAGAGGAATAAAGTGGAGCCGTGCGGAGAAAGAAAGAGAGACAAATAGAATCTACTCCCCACATCACAGTATCCGGGCTGTGCAGATGGTGTGTGTGTGTGTGTGTGTGTGTGTGTGTGTGTGTGTGTGTGTGTGTGTGTGTGTGTGTGTGTGTGTGTGTGTGTGTGTAAGAGAGGAAGAGTGTGTAAAAAAAGGCAGAGATTGGGAGACCCAGAGGTGGAGAGGGCAAGAGGAAGATTTTGAGATTTGGACAATGGGAAGTGTGACTAATTGTCCACATGTCTATCCCCCATGTCATGTGTCACAAAAGAAACGCTCCTGATGAAAGTTGCAGCGATGGTTGGAACACAGAAAGCTTAAAACAGCGAGTCATAATCTATCACACCACAGAATTACTCACACGCTGCAATCAAAGCCTAACTAGGGGCGAATCCGTCGGAAACAAAGGCAACCTGCCACGGGAGAATAAAAAGCTTTTGATTGAAACATTTAGTTTGAGGCACGATCCGCACTCGGCAGGGGAGAGGAGGGATTTGGCTTCTTTACAGTCAGGAGATATATGTCAAGTGTGTGTAACCCCGTGTGTGTGTGGGGCGGAATGTGTCAGTTCAGGTGTGTTGTGTCAAAGTGAGGCTTTCGTGACAGAGGCTTTGGATGGCACTGTAAAAAGTACATTTAGTGAGCAGTTCTTTGGAGAAAGGGGTTATTTCTGAAGCAATGAAAAAAGAAGTAACTTTGTTTATCCTTTTTCTTTATATATTTTTTGTATTTTGTATTATTTATTTTCAATGTTCCTTTCTCTTTTCTTTATATATATATTTTAATTATTTATTGATTATTTTCAATGTTCTTTTCTTTATTATTCAAATTATTTTTAAATATCTTTTCTTTATTTTTCTCAATTTTTACTGTTATTAATATCATCACCCAGATCTTAAAAAAATAATGAATTTCTTATAAATATCTGTAGATACTATAGATATATATTTATCTGAATACTATTGATCTGTATAAAATGTACTATTTTTTGTTGCATTTTATTATATTTTTAACTCATGAGCAATGCCTTGTAAACATGCTGCTGTAACAAAACTATTTACCAATTTGAGATCAATTTAGTATATCTATTGTCAATAAGAATAAAAAGATAAAAACCTATCTATATAAAAAAATTCCTATTCAGTAAATGCATCATTTAAAAGCAGCCTCGCCCACACTTTTACAATGTACTCTGTATATGTTTCTCCTTGTGTGTGACTACGACTGGACGTTATCAGCTGAGCGTGCATCTCCCCTGTCTTACGGCGGCCATATTTACTGCCCCCCTCCCTCCATCATTTCGCCTGCCCGCCAACAGATAAAGGAGACGAGGGGAGGATTGCATTGGGAGGGAGAGTGTCAGTGGATTCCCCCGGAGACAGTACTCCCCAAACCTCTCTGCTAAATATCTCATTACTCCAGCTGACACCCAGCGAGCAGGAGGAAACAAGCCCAGAATGAGGGTCCTGCCCTGGGAGAGGGGCCGGGCGCCTCTACGCTCGCTGCTCCCTGAAGACTCGGCTGCACTTTAAAGTTTTACGGGCGATCAGACGGTTGGTCAACTTTGGCCTTAAGTGATGAGAACATGAGGAGGGAAAGTGGCATGTGTTGGTTTTACTTAGAGAAACAAAACCAGCTTTGATCTGACCATGGGGGGATATTGAATAATTTATTAAAGATTGGAAACAGCTCAAACTTTCAGATATTTCACTCATGCGTGGGAAACAACATCAATGATCAGGCAAAACCATGAATTAACAAATTATTTCTAAATATTACATTTTGACAGTTTTTTAAGTCTTAGCAATTAACAGGAACAGCGAGGAGCAGGGAAGAATCCTGACTCTCATGCACGATTGAAGCTTTTGGTTGTCGGTTTGCGAATATCATTTTTATAGATTTGAGTCGATAAAAGACGTCTGTTAAAACTCTGCCTCTGGGTGCGATCACACTTCATGTTGTATTATTAGTAAAGCATCTGATTTGTTTTGAATGGGCCACCTTTGGACGTACAGCAAGGGGCAACAGGATGATTACACGTCGCTAGAATATTCCACGAGTCCCTTGTAGATTGTAAAGATATAACAATACACTGAATTTATTAATAACAGTCAATTAATGTTAACCAACGAACTTTGTGGTCATTAAAAAGTTGAAACTGCTTTTGTGTTTAATGCTCTCTCGATTCAGATATTTGGAAAATAACATGTCATTAACTCAATACCGGTGGTGGAGCATCAATTTATTTTTGATACTATTTTAGGAGAGAGATTTTGAGCGGCAGACTGTCTCCAACGTTGCACAGCTTTCACATCTGAAGAGCATAAAGCACTCACAGAAATCTCTCTCCCCAGGAGACAATTCCACTGGGAAAGCACTCCTCTCTGAAATGTTATTTTTGTTTTGTGTCTTACAATGTTTGACAAATCTGCTACACAAAAATGCCTCACGTGGATACTTTTCTGCATAGTTTGGATCGTTGAAGGCACTCGATGTCAATCATCCTTTAGCAAGATGATTGGCCCTCATAAAACATTTCCAAACACACTCATCTCTACTGTATGTTGTGTGTTTTTTTTAATGTTATTAGCAGATGGACCAGTGCGTGTATAATAACCATTCATCTCAAAATAAACGTCATACGTATTGAGTGCATAGGGATGACGTATTGTTGTTGACCAACCCAAGAAGATAGCATCGTAAGGGCTCCCCCGACAAAAAGCAGTGGTATGTTTTCATTGGATTTTTGAATATTGCAGAAAAAAAGCTATGTGGCAAAATATGATACTTTAAAGAATGTTATGGCAGGATAATCTCCACCTATTAACACCAATGTTATGATTGTTAAAGCATTACTAAAAGTAAAAAGCTAGGCTATAAAATAAGTACAACACGGTCACAAGACATAACGTCAGCACCGCTAAGCTAAAGTCTAGCATAATGACAGTTAGTAGTCTCATTCCCCTTTTGTAGCAGTCACTGTTTTTATTTTTTTTATTTAAAGTTATTTTTGGGCAACCAGAGTCTTTTATTGTAGCGACAGATTTGAAGAGGGCAGACAAAAGAGATGAAACCAGCTCTATCGCTCTACCAATTGAGCTACACTGTTTTACCACACAGGCTTCAGACGTTAGCCAGATGCTAACGTTAGCCAGATGCTATTTACTGACATATTTTAATCGTAGAACAAAACATGAAAATCTCTTCAGCTTGTGTTGACCACAGACCTTATTTAACCTTTACTAAGATTCCTTTTCAGAATATATCATAGAGTTTGGATGATTGTAGCCCTTGATATACGTGTTTTTCATCCTCAAAGAGATGGAATGTGCCTCATAGCCTACCGTGTCTCCAGAAGTAGAAATCTCCTTTTTTGATGTGATTGACATATGCGTCAGAGTAGCCATGACAGCCTATATTCTCAAAATGATACATAGCAATAAGCACTTAGCACAATTATGGAATCCATATGTATAATTATGTAATTACAGCGTTTAAATATACACCTCAGCACCTGCGTCAGGCCGTGGTTTGACCCTCCGACGCAGAGAAGTACAACTTTTTGTCAGAAGTTACAGACTTGAGCAGGAGTTCTCTCCCTAATAAAGCTGACTAAACTCCCTGAAGTCAACTCTCAGAGACAAGCGTGAAGAGAGCCTCACACATCATTTCCCATCTCTCCCAAGCATACACGCAAACTGAACTTATAAGCTCCGGTCCGTTTACCTTGCAAATCAATCTCTCATAGCTTTCAAGAGAGTTTATGCTCTGAGCCTCCTCCATCTCATTTATTTACCACCCACTGAGCCTTTAAATGTCAAACCATGTTATCTGCAGCTACTAAAAGGGAAGCAGGAGGCCCTCTTGTCCGTACAAGTGTGCACACTGAGTCTGGAGCATCCGTGCACATTTATTTTAACCTTTTGTCTCCAACACACGAAAAGCACTGGGAAAAGCATTAAAAAGGGTGCTACATGATTTTGAAAAAAGAACTAATTGTGATTTTTTTTGACTGATATTGCAAAAACAATAAGTGATTGGAAATATTTTGCCTCATTGAAAACATATTAAAATGTCACGGTGTGACTTTTCTAAGAAGATCTGTACAAAACAAATATGTGTTGGTGATCTTTAGAATAAGATGTGTAAACCTGTTGCTACACAAAATATTTAAAATGATATAAAACAATTGTATTTTAACACATATTTAGCCTTTAACAAAGATTGTGCTTCCTCTCATTTGAATATCGCACTACTCCATACTGCAAATTCAAAACAACTACTTCACTCTAGCCTATATTCTCCTTGGTCTCCAATGCCATTTACAGATAATGGTTTGATTTCTCAATTATTTCTCAATACATCAATTTTTAAAAATGGATCTCGGCAATCATTTATTTTTCTTTGTCTTTTTTCTACAGACAAAATGTATTTTGTTTGTTTGCATGATAACATAAAAGCTCCTGACTCGAAACAATGTTATCCATATTTTCATAGTAGAAGGTATAGTAATGCCGTCCCTAAAACGGATAACATTTTACATATTATCACTTAGGGTTTCTTTTACAACCCAAAGATTTATAAATCCTTGGTCAGATTTGATAAAACACAGTCAAAAAGTAGATATCCTGAGACTTATTAGTGGAAGTGGATTTCATAAGATAAGATAAAACTTTATTGATCCCCGTTGGGAAATTCAAGCGTTAAAGCTGCAACATGAAAACGATTGAATCACAGGATAGGACAGGTAAGAGTGGGCCATGGTAATACGAATAAACATATAAATAACAGTAAATAAACAACTACGGACTTAGGTGAAACTGTTTATATAAATGTTATACACACCTATGGTTGTGTTATATTGACTCCTGTTAACACACCTATGGGATCATCCAGCTGTATATGTCCCTCAACATCAGCCCTTATTAATCTAATAATGTCTTCCTCTTGTCTGATCCTCTTTACTGCAATTGACAGATGTGGTTGTTTACTATTAAAACAGACACTGCTCTGTTGTCTCGCATGCTCTACTTAAGCTCTCGTTTACATGCGCTCGAACGCGTGTGCATCGGCGGTGAGAACGTGTGTGTGTGTGTGTGTTTGTGTGTGCAGCGGGGGCAGGATAATGTTTGAGTGGGCCTCTAGTGTCATGTGGGGAGAAAAAGGAGCGTCGGTAACAGAAATCAGTGTTGATGAAGCGTCGCACAGGGGGAGCCGAGTGCTAAATGAGCATGTATAAAAGGAGTAGATAATGTAAAGCACAAATACAACACAACGAAGCCAGCCCACTTCCTGTGTGTGTCTTCAGAGGTTCGACAGTGAATTACCTGTCTCGCTCATATCCACTTTCATTAGGGCCTGACATTCAGCCAGCGCGTGTGTGTGTGTGTCAGTGAGTTGTGGGTGTGCCACCGTGTACCTGAATGTCACGCCTTAATGAGAATGGATACGACAGTGACAGGGCCATCAACACACACATTCCCATTTATTCTTTCAGCCATGACATGTACGCACAATCTCGCTCTATCTAAGACAGAGGAGTGCAATAGAGCCAAGACAATAACCAAACTCTATTTACCAGACCTCATTCCCTCACACGGACCCGAAGTAATTACTTTTAAATTGCAAAAACTGAGGAACATTAACAAACGGTTGCGGCAATTTGGGGCCCGCCTGGGGCTACACAGCGTGTTTTCAAATGGAAATGAAGGTATTTTGCTATTGTCCACTGCAATATCGTTATGGTTTAAGGCTTCTTTTTCTGTGTGCCTGATAAAAGCGGAGGCCACTGGCAGTGTTTACCTGGCTCAGAAAGAGGATAATTCCAGCTTAATGCTAACGCCGTCACTGCTTCTACTCAGACAGAAACGCCGCTGCTGCTCAGCGTAAATCCACACACACTTCAATGATATCCGCAGCAAGGAAATCACTTTGTGTTAGAAAGTGGTGCGGACTTATTTGTTCAAACAGTCTTCAACATGCCATTTCAGGAAATGTAATAGGTGAATTGGAACGAGGTAGATAACGATGGCGGAAAAAATTGCGGTGCATTGAAAGAGCGTAGGATATTACAGAATTGACAATGAGAAAATGGAAAAACACAATACAAAACCCTCACACTGTATACCAAGGCTTCACGATTAGAAACATAAACAAATTATGATAATTATTTTAAATGATATTGCGATATGATATGAGATATTAGAGGGATTTAAAAATATATATATAATTCACATTTGAATTGAGAAATATATTAAATAACCATGGTGTGATTGTTTTAAGTAAAGATTTGTTATTTAGACTGAAAATGATGTTTGTTGGCCAGAGCTTATCTGCAGCGTCACATAACTTAACACCCTTAAGTTAGACATTTTCACATATTTTGCTTTTACCAACAAATACACTAACTGCATTTTGGATACTGCACTTGTCCATTTTGCCTTTTTTTTTAAATGTAGATGAATTCCGCAGCCCTTCTGTAGTCTACAGACAGTCACAGGGTGCAGCATGCGTTTCCCCCATGTCAGGGTCACAGCACATCAATAGCAGCCATGATTATCATGATCAGTACTAATGAGGGGGTTCGGGGGTGAACGTCTCTTTTCTTGCACACTGTTATTACCACTTTTTGTTCCTCTCTCTGACACTCGTCTTACACCATGTAATTCGGTCCCAATCACAGCCTGTCACCCTGACCTGTCACCAGCCTCACAATGTTGACAAAACCGCCCCCCAAAAAAAAGAGGGAACACAAAGGAGCAGCGGCCGGGGCCCATTACAGTCCCGCCGGGGTCGCGGTGCAGCTGATGAGGTCTGTAACACCACCTGCACATTGTGACTTTCAGGTCAATGGTGCTGCTTTTTTCCCACATTGGAACCTCTGCCAAAGTTTGTTATTGGGAAATGTGTGACCAAAGACATAACACTGCTGGCTTCTTTTTCAGCAATGCAGGGGCCTCAAACTAAGACATCACGCATTTTCTAAGACATTAAAGGAACACCAAATAAAAGCCATTTGTATATCAGTTGCTCACGCTGCGTTACATTCAAACACCGAAGAAAAGTTGTGTTATCTTGCATGCCTCCACATGCACTTAGAATACAAAATTGGAAAATTAATCTTATGAATCTAAGTAAATAAGGGCCAAAGGCAGAACTATATTAAACCATTTGTTTACAATATTTCACAAAATGCATGCTGTGTAATCCAAATCTCATTTACCCATTCACACCCCTTACTTTCCTCACACATGCATATTTGTTTAAACCAAAACACTTATGCAAAATAGTCTCATCTGCAAGTTAGAAGTATATCAAATAATAACCTTAGAGTCAAAATGCAAGTGTAGTGAACATTTGACTGAGTAAAACAGACTTTTAAAAGGGTTTTCTGCTTTAGAATTTAGTTTACGGTTATTCCATATTTGGAATATTTCTTCAGGGTGGAGGCATGAAGGACATTCATTTTTTTTTTAAAGGTCACCTATTATAAGCATTTTCAATGATATATTATAGGTTTCAGATATATACAAAACATGTCTCTGAAGTGTTTGGTTTGAAATACCAAACAGATCATGCATCCCATAATCCCCTCTGTTTCAGCCCTATTTCAAAATGGCTGATTCTGTAGCTTTAAATGCTAATGAGCTGCTGCTGGCCACGCCCCTCTGAGAAGTGATTGGTTAAAAAACACAATGGTGATCTAGGAGGAGATTCAGGTGATAAGGTGGGGGAGGGGGGGATGTTACCTTGGTTGGTTATTGGCTAATGGTTACACAAGCCAAAAAAACATTGTGACATCACAAAGTGGCCAAATTCTGATCAGCTCATTTTCAGACAGGTTTTTATATAAATGGATCAGGACAAAAAGAGAGAGGATATTTTTTCCTGAAACTTTCCCAATCTATTTACACAGAGGGGACGCATATTTATGTTTAAAAGACATGAAAACGTGGATTTTACACAATAGGTGACCTTTAAAGAACTTAAGGTCAAGTGGGGGAAGTAATTGATATAGAAATTGGTGGAGTACGACTTTACGAGAGAAACGTCCAAATATGGCAGTGTGATCCGAACGTTTTTTTCATTCCCACATTTCCAGAAAACTCGTGACATGTGAGATTTATTTATTCTTGTGTTTAAAATCAACTGTAAAATCTGTCTAAATTCAACCAAGTGCTGCCTAGACCTTAATATTAATATGACAGCATTCGATTCAGGCTCGTAAATTAGATTAAATGTTACTCGCCCAACTTCAGAAGTCTCGAGGTGTAACACAAATTCAAACATGAGAGCAGCTATTTAAAATGCCCGGGTAAAGTGCATGTTCAAAATGAGAGACAGAAAGAGGCAGAGAGAGTGAGAGTACAGTACCTCCATAGTCTGAGACTGGTGCATGGCTTTGATTGCATTCTGTGCCATAGCTCTGGTGGAAAACGTGACAAACGCACATCCTGTAGGGGAGGGGGAAGGGGGGGAGGGAGGGATGGAGGGACAGTGGAAGGGAGGGGGGCAGGAGGAGGAGGAGGAGGAGGAGGAAGAAGAGGTGGGAGGACAAGAAAGAACAAGAACAAGACAAAAGGGTTGGACACGTCGTTGTTATAAAAAAAATTCAAACAGAGATTGATACAGAGAACAGCTCACAGGAGGACAACAGTGTTATCAGTCGCTGTGGAAACAACAGCCGGAAGAACAAGCACATTGTCATGACAACAACCCGGATCAGCCTCAAAGTGTATACATGCACACAGAAGGATTCACAAATGTAACTGGGGATTTATATATAAATATCTCCGTCCAAAAATGTTTTCAATGCAAAGACGAAGTATTTATATTTATAAGTATTTTAAGGTTGACTGTCGTTGTTATGCTCTGTTGGTGGAACGTAATAAAGTACATTTACTCAAGTACTTCTACTTAATGCAAGTCTTCAAAGAAAACCACAAACAATTGCAACGAAGTTCACAAATAAAGAGCGTTTTTTATGTTAATGGTACAGAAACTTGCGAATACTTTTAAATGCATATATTTGTGTATTTTTTTATTATTTTAAAAACGAGAAATATGTATCTGTGGAATCCAAAATATATTTTTGATTATTTTTACTTTTTAAAAAAAAAAAGCTAAATATTTTTTGTGTGCATTGAATTTTTGTGGATGGAAACTTTTATATATAAATCCCAAAGTACATTTCCTTCTGTGCCCATTTATTCATTTTGAGACTGATCCGACCACATACCCCCCGTAACCCCATCCCACCACCTCCCCCCACCACAGGACAACATCATCATCGGGGGCTTTTGATTGGCTCTTCCCCCTCCTTTTTCTCTCTTTCTGTCACTGTCTCTTATTCTCTCCTATCGCTGCTACACACTGACCGAATTAGTCATACCTGAATTCCACTCAATGTAAATCAGGCCGAATCTGCATGCATTTGAATTAATTTGGCCGTGTATCGTGCGTCTGATTGGCTCTTTCTCTCTCTCTGTCGAACAGGAAAGAGACGGGACAAAATATCTGCGGGCGCCTCAAGAGTCAGATGGAAAATCGTATTCAAATCAATCCACGGAGAGAAAAGCAGGAGATGAGCGGAGGTGTAGTCGACCTCCTTCGTGACTGACACTGATTTTAGCCAATCAAGTTTGGACGCAGCTCGAGGGGGGGTTTGTTATTGGCTGTTGGAGCGTAAGGAGGTTGTGTTTGTCTGACTGGTAAGGGAGTGATTAGAGGAGATGATGTGAGAAGTGCTTCAACAACCCCCCAGACTAATAATATGCTAACAAACTCACTAAGCCATGTTAGCGCAGCCAGGCCTGAACTGATTACATACATGCTCACACACACTCTCACACACACACGTTCAGGTTCGGCTGGCTGACTCGTGGTTTGGCGATAGAGGGGGGAATCTGACAGCCCTGGTCATCAGATCGACTGTGAGGATGGGATGAAAGGTTTTGGAGGAAATAGGGAGGAGGGGATGGATTATGCAAGAGAAGGAGAGAAAGAGAGAACGGACCGATGTGTTCAGGAAACAGATGCCATCATGTCCTGCTTCACCTTTATCAACGCTGTTTCGACGACAGAAGCAGTGTAGAGTGATCCGTTGTTCTCTTATTTCTTGTATTTAGTGTGTTATTGGACATTTTAATTCAACTTCTTATCTTTGTAAAAATATCATAATTGCATTTAATTTTGTGTTTATACTCTTAATCTGATTTATTTGTTATTTATCTTATATCCATATTTTTTGTTTTATTGTCAGTTCTTAGATTAGATGGTGGTTATGGTTATATAAATCTTTATTTAATATATTTTATTGTTACGTTTTTTTACTTTTTTTATTTATTCTGATATAAAGTATTTTGTATCAAATTTCTCCGATAACCTCACTTTGTACGTTATACTAATATTTATTTTATATTTTTATTTAATGTCTCTTGAAATGACAATATAGTTGAATCCATCCATTTATAAAATACTATATGGAAAATGTTTTTGTTAGTTAGTGTTACCTATCTCTTAACAAAGGTCAAGGTTTCTTTTTCCAATCACCCCAATGTTTAGATAAACTGAACTGGTTTCAAGTGAACAAAATCAAAGGAAATTGACAACTGTGGTTCCCATTATATTTGACATACCATTAAATAAGGCCTAGATTCAATTTGAGTATATATTAAGCATGATAACGATCTTTCCCTAACCTTAATAAAGTGTAAACTTATCTAGCACTTTAAAGAACAAGAGAAGAACTTTTTAAGTGCTTATTTCTATAAGTTTAAAAAAGCTTTACATGAAGAGGCATCAGCTTTGAACAGGTCTTTATTAAAAAAAAATACATAACTCAGCCTCAGAAAGATGAGAACTTTCAGCAGTATGCACCACACCTGCTTTTATTTCGTATAAAACATATTTGACCTGAACATATTTATGTTTTCCTCTAACTGGTAAAGTGGAAATGTGCTAAAAATGTTGTGTAAATCTGCCTTTCTGACCTAACATTAGAGAACAGTAGACACTGAGGCTATCACATGTTGCAGCACTGACCTAGTAAACACTGCACAGGGCTACAGTTCTAACTAATGTTATTTTAGATAGGACATTCAAAAAGGGGTCATTTCATTCTATTTTCGACGGGCCACGATCTGTCTGCTTAGCATCCAGCAGGTTTCCCCGTCCTCTGCAGAGAAGAGCTGCCTCAAAACTGGGTTGATGTAGTTAGCTCTAGGATAGTCCTCCAGACTCACAGGTCCTGACACTTTGCTACCATTTATTTGTATTTTTATATAACTGTTCAGGAAGAACGTGATTGGTTGTCATCTCATCTCACTCTTCTGCAGACAGAACACTCTGACCTCCCCTAAAATTATTTCTATAGCTGCTCTCTCTTTTCCTGCACAATTGTGTTAACATGAATCATTCAATCAATACGTTTTTTGTTTTGCTTGTCCTTGCTTGTCTACCCTCCCTCATACTGTAAAGCGTCTTTGAGTTCCAGAAAAGTGCTATATAAATATAATGTATTATTATTTATTTGATCTGTTATTGCATATAATTACTTTAATTTCCTGTGGTTTTATCTTTAATCGTACATGTTCTTGCTTTACGCTTTATTGCCTATTTTCACTTTGTTATTTTCTTATTGTCTTATGGTTAAATCATTATTTTCTTTTTTTTCTATGAATATGGAGCGACTGTTTCAAAACGCAATTTCCCCCTGGGATAAATAAAGTATTCTGATTCTAATTTCAAAAGAGCGATTCTGCTGAAGCTTCTAAATAAAGAATTCTTCCGTGCCCGAAAAAGTGCTTTATTAAAGTCAGAGCTGCGAAAGAAAAAAGAAAACTGTAGAATCCGTGCTTTGGCTGGTTGGTGCTTGTCTTATTCTTCATTTTGGTAGAGGGATGGGACGACGCTTAAGCACTAAAAATACCTCACGGGCCGCATTCTGTCGTCAGCGGAGAACCAAACAGTCCTTTAATGAAAGTAGGGTAGCTCCCAAGGCCCAGACATCCACTGGTGGTGTGATCCATATTTTATTAATAGTGGGATAGAGGAGCTCTCTGCTGATTGATACCGCGCTTTAACACGAGTTGGTGGGACTGAAGGCCTCTAGGGACCGACAAATCCTTAAAGACCTATTTATTTCCAACCTGGTTAGGCTTTTTATTTACTAGCCAGATCCGAGCTGGACTAAAAGCACATTTCCCAGCGCTAAGTGGTTTATCAGATGTAGAGGAACAAGGATTCGGCCTTCAATCTGAAATATTCATGAGGACAAAAAAGACGAGCTGAAAAGGGATGGAAGAAGAAAAACGGAGGGGGATGTCTGGGAGAAGGAGGACAAATTGATGCAAGACTGGATTCTAGGACAGCGATGGTAAATAGAGACTGTTTGAGGCGCAAAGGAACACGGGAGTTTGAGGAGTGCAGTTTGAGGCAAAGATTGCTTCTAGATAGGGACAACCTTAAGGAGAAAGAGAGACATTGAGAAAATGAGACTCCAGTCGACGAGAAAACATCCACAAGGCCCGACAAGCACAGAAAAAAAACACACGACAGATCCACATTGAACCTTTCGTGACGATGACAGTGACAGCTCGTGTGACAGGAGGAGGAAAAGGAGGACAGAGAGTTTTTTCAAAAGCCCCTCCATCTCCTCAGCACATAGAAACCACAAAGGGGAAGAGGGGAGGGGGAGGTTTTGGGAAGAGAGTAGAAATGAGGGGAGGAGGGCAGGGGCCTGTGTTCGTGGGGCAGAATGGTTGATGATGTAAGGGATCTCTGTGTTACTACAAGGGCTATTTATAGAGGTACAATTGCTGGGTGGGATTGATAGATGACTCTTGTGTGGTCAAATGCAGACCTTATGATCCGCTGAAATTGTGACTTTGGCCACTTTTAAAGTACTTATTTGAAATCCCTGTACTCTAGTTTGATGGAGATTTTAGAAGAAGACAAATCGAATTGGTTTGACAGCCTGATAATGGGCCTGCTTCTCGTTTTCTAACCAGCCCTGGAGCACTTTGTTTAGAGTACATTATGTCAACTTAGCGTACTGCAATTACACTAAGCAAACACGGCATGAAATCAACAAGTAGACTGTTTGCCTGGAAGCAGTTTGTACCCTTCTCCACATCTAGTAGAACAGCTTATTGAGATACTGCCATATTTGGAGAATTGATGATATTTACTCTTGTGTTGACAGATTATTTACCTTTTATTCTTCATTCTCCAGAACAACAAACAAGAAATAGTTGCTATTCCATTGGTTTCCATTCTTTTTTTTATAATAACTACAATTCGCTTGGTACTAATTGTTTTATATTTAAGGCGGTAAGAAAGACACTGCCAAGTCAGATTCATATTATTTGACAACCCAATGTCTTAATAACATCTTGATAATTTTAAAGTAAAGCTGCTTTTGACATTGTGAGACTTTGGCGTATTTTTGATGAATAAAAAAAGGGACTGTTAAAATACAGTATTGAATACAATTTGGTAACTATTAACTGAAGTAGTTTCAGTTGCTTTAATGTAAACCAACCAGAGTGTTCGAATATTTTCATGTCATTAAATCATGACCACCAGCTCTCCTTTACCTTAATAAAGTAGTTATATAAGCCTGAGCCCTTTATACATTTGCATTGGCTCCAGTATAGAAGATTTAAAATAATACCTAACCCTACTTATACACTATATAAATGTAAATTAATATATTCTTTTGTTACAATTGCAGTTTACTTGATTCTGATTCTACTGATTTCCTGTATAACGACAGTCAGAACGACAGTCTTAAACCAATCAAAAAAAAAGGAAAGAAAATGGCTGCTTGACACTGACATTTAAATTCTTCTGTGTAAAATAAAGCCAACTTACTGCATAAATGTAAATGCAACAAGCAGCAACATGTCTCCCTAAAATGCCCTCCAGCTTCACTGCGGAAGTATCAAAGAGCAGAGGACTGTCTTACAGTGAGGCTAAACTGGAGCAGCGGGGAAGGTGGAGGATGTGAATGGAGGTTAGGAGGTCGGAGGGGGGGGGAGAGGGGTGATCCGGGGCTGA
>NW_011369947.1:22408003-22425659 GCF_000735185.1 Notothenia coriiceps | reverse complement strand
TCATTTGGCGTCCTAGTTCGAATGTAAACGATGTTGAGGCGCGAATGGTTTTCTTTATTTAAAAGAACATCTTTAATGTGTTTTAGCCCGCAACAGAAGGCTGCGGGCGTTCCAAAACACATCCTTAGAATGTTGGAGGCGAAACATTCAACCTTTGTTGACTTATCACATTAAAGGAACATTTTATAAAACCCTTTCTGTCATCTCAGGCCTCAATAACATCCTGAAAACATTTTCAGAATGTTGCTTGGAGAATATTCTTAGTTTGTTATCATGTATCATTGAGGGAACGTTTTATATAGAACATCTTTAATGTGTTACCCAACAACGTCGGAAACACGTCCTTAGAATGTTGCAGGCAAAACGTTCCACCTTTGTTAACATATCACATTAAAGGAACGTTTTATAAAAAAACTTTCTGTCATCTCAGGCCTTAATAACATCCTCAAAACATCCTCTGAATATTGCAGTTAAAACGTTATGTCTTAGTTAACCTTAAACCTTATAGGAACATTATTTGAACAAATAAACATCCTAAAAAGGTTCTTTGAACATCAGATTAATACGTTTCTTTAAAACCTTGTTAGAACCAATAGGTAACGTTAGCCAAAGTTGTGAGAACGTTCCCTGCTAGCTGGGGTCTCGTGCCCTTTAATAAGCATCGGCTTCATGGGAAAAAAAAGCGTGGTTTAGCAATAAAATTAGACAGGTGAGCTGTGTGCGGCGCCTCGCCAGCACATGACAACTGACAACTTAATGGATTTCCCTGGTTTGAAAGCCCCGTTTAAAATCCCTCCAGCGCCATTGTAGGAGAAAAGGCAAAGCCGGCGACTTGGCTGTGAACCTGCCATTCTGTTCGCATTTCTGTCAAGATACCCAACTCCAAGACTCTACACAAGAAAATAGTTATTTCTCCATTTAGGATGCGGCCAAGCTGAAGGGATATGCGAGAGCCGTTCAGTCACTGAGGGACAGTTTCTTGCATTTTCAATCCGTAAGAGAAGAGAGAGGATGAGACCAAACATAACAGGGGGTATCGTGAAGAGACATTCAATCTTATGTGGCTTCATGAGGGAGCAAGTGTTCTTAGAAGAATACAGTGTTCATCTTTCGTCAGCCTGACAACACTTTGAGGGAGAAAACATGTTTACTTGTTCTTTTTTCCTGTATAAAGAGTGCCAAATGAATAATTGAGAGCTCATTGTGGGTCATGACCACCACTTCGACAACCCCTACTTTACTGAAAACATCATCGGATTTTCGGCTTCATGATTATTTTAGGATATAGAGGTGTACACGCATTAAGTTAAGAGCATCATGTGGGACTAAAGTTTTTCCATTTGAAAATGTCGAAATATTTTGAGCCACCAGCATGGATACGATAATAGAAAACAAAATATCTACCAGATGATAGTCGATGGGTTCAGAAACTGCATTTCATGTAATGTTAAGCTCGTTTGCATTTGCCTTTATTTAACAAAAAGCCAAAAATGATTGGTTGACTCTGACTACTAACCACAACCCCTTTAATATTAAAATATAGTTATATTTGACATGTCCACCATTTTGATAATATGTCACCTTAATCATAGAAATAAAAAAACATCCTATTTTTTCTTTTAGGTATAATAATTGCTGTTTTACGTAGCTATCAAAATTATATCGGAGTGTGAAATAATTATAATGGGAAATGTATTACAGCTTGGCTGCACATTGTCAACCGTAGTGCCAGGAAATACCCAAAGCCTTTCTCTACAAGCCATGAGGCATCTTCCCCTATCCCGGCTGACTTTTGTACCGTTCTTTCATCGTTGTCTCTGATCCGCCAAGGACTCCTCCGTCTGCATTCCTTTTTAAGAACTAAGAAAAAAGAGATTGTGGATCCCCTTTTTTCTATATCTCCCCCTCCCCCTCCCCCATTGCCTTCCTGGGTGTCCCTGGTGAGACAGGCTGAATGTCTCCCATAATGAGCCTCTGTGTGTTCCAGCTGACACAGTGAGCCGTCTCAGACTGTGATGTGTCACTCGTTCAGGGCCTTTCCCTCTTTCTCTTTCTCTCCAGACGTCTGTGTGCACAATAAAGGCATCCCTGCTTAGAAAAGCTTCCAAATGCCATGAGGGGATGGAAGAGAGTCAGACCTCCTTGAGTAAGGTCCTGTGGCCTAGACACACCCCATCACACATCCACACAACAACTTTGTCTCTGGCTTAAGGTTCATCTTTCTTTGTTAGGAAATCAGAAAATATGAAGTAGCATTTCAACAGTTTTACATCACTCCTACTCATGCTGTACACCACTGTTGGGATTTCATTATGAGCTTTCTCCCTCTCCAAAACAATCACAGAAAACCATTTATTTTGTCGTCTCTCTGTCACTTTCTGAGGCAATGGCATGCGTCACCGCAAATTGCTTAATTCAGGCTGTTGTTGTTCAACGCGGGGTCCCTCTAGTGCAAAGCAGAGTTTGTTTTTCATTAGGGTAAGTGAGGCAGTTGGCGAGAACACATGTGTCTGGCAGCAGCAGCAGCAGCAGGGAAGACAGCCTGAGAGACCCTGCCCCTGGAAGTACAACGTCTGCCTCCACATCTGAACGAGCATACGGAGAAACCTGGCTGATGCAGAGGAATGTTGCTATTTTGTAAATGCTCAAAGGAAAAGGCAGTTTTTTATTTAAATCCCTCTATTAAGGTTATTTTCACACCGGCTTATTTTAGACCCAAGGCCTTTTTCTCAGACAGATTAAAAGGTTTAGTGAAGTGTGAAAGCTGTAGTTGAACTTGGGCTAGGTCCAGGAAACTGGTTTCAGATCCACCACAAAACAGAGGTCAGACTCTGATGCATTCCAGAAGAGTCCAGACTATTTTTGATTGGTACATGCTATATTATTATCGACCAACCTAATTTTACACACACAATTTGTCGATTTATGTACATGTTATTAGGAAAATCACCTTGAATGGCAAATGCTTGGAGAACTCTTTTGGATCACAAAGTCCACCGTTTTGAGGGATAGGAATTTATACGATTGCCACAAAGTTATAAACCCATTCTACTGCAAACTAACCTGGATATACCGTGAATTCAAGGATCTAGTGTGCAAACATCCTAAGTTACTATCAATAGTACACAGTTAGCATCCTCTAAAGCTAAAGGACAAGTTTAATGAACTTTAACTGGGCTCCGGCTTCTGCACAGTGCACAAAATAGTCCTCATCAATCATCCATCGACCAGGAAAACTGTGCTTATTGTACACTGAAGTGCTCTGTATTTGCTGTATGATGTGTTTTATAGCATTTATTGATCACTCGCAGGATGAATGGCATCCCAGGCACTGGCGAGCTCAGAATATATGGAGAATGGATTTTGTTGTTTGAATAGCAGATTCTTATAGCTTGTATTATTTATATCTGCTCAGACATGTGTTCAACTATATTCCAAATCATAGAAACACTGCCCAAGGCCTGTTCTGTCCACATACTGTTAACAATCAGGTTAGTTTAGCAAGTTTACCCAATCCCTAAAGGCTGAAACTAGATGCCAATGTATCAAAAAGAAAGCAGGTGCATTAAAGCATCACATTTTTCTTTTATGGTTCAAAAGTTCTTCTGTCTTTTTTGCCATAGTTCTTACTTTAAATGTGTTCTAATCTTGACTAGAGGCTGCTAGTGGTTGAAGCATCCCTTGGAGAATTCTGTTTTTCTGACATGTCCAGTAGCACTTTTCCATAATTTTGAAATTATAATTGTTGTCTTTAGAAAAACATTCAATATATCATTATTTTTTAGCTAACCCCACCCATCTGAGATTGACAGTCAGGCTGCGGTGAAACCCTTACAGAATGGAAATGTGGAAACAGACATACTGTCACACATGCTCGAGTACAAACACACACACACTGAGAGAAGTGAAAACACCAAAAGGATTCCCACATCCTGTTTCGCCGGCTCCCTCCAAACCATAGCGAGTGTTTGCACTGTGACCACAGAAGCCTTACGAGGCCTGAGATTCTCGCACTTATCTAACCATGCTCAGCTCAACCTGGCAGTCTCCGTCTATAAACATTCCCTTGATACAACATCAGTGCACATCTGAGCTCTGATCCACAGCAAACAAGAATCAGATACAGTGTGTGTGATGAAATACAGGTTGCATGCTTTTCTCATCAGCAAAATAAATGCTGGAACACATTCAAGAAACTAAGTTGGCCTGGTATCTTTTAAAGTGAAGAATCATGTGTTCCTTTGCTCAGATGGCATACACTTTATAGTGCTAAAAACCTACAAGACACGGACTCCTTTTTGAATTGTTATATGTATTGGTGGTATGTGGTGCTAAACTGACATGTTGACATCACATTGTCCTAGCTAATTCCATGCTTTTTTAAACGGATTAATGTTGGTCAGGACCAGTTGGCTTCACTTTTTAACACGTTGGGTACCTCTTCAGCATATTTTTTTCCGTGTTAGCCTACACAACACTTGTGCAGTATTTGGTGAGGATATGTGACCGAGTAAGTGCACTTCTGAGGAATATTTGGAGCATCATATTTTGATGCCTACGACCCTGATAAAGTGAAAATGCCATGGTCTATATCACGTGGGAGTTACTGTAACTACTGATGTCCAACCATATTCTATACACATAAAACCTCAGATCATAATTGCGAATGGGTTTTTCTGAGCATTGCACCACCTCATTTAACCGACTAAGAATTGTAGCTGACCCTATTCGGGTAAAAATGCTATATCCATTAATAAAGCTGCAACTTTCTGTTGTCTGATGCCATGACTATTGACATTGAAACATTTATTGAAAGAGTTTATATTATGCATTTTCAGGGCAACACATGTTTACATGCCTACATGTTCAAAAAGTACTGCCTCTGCTGCATAACCTCTATTCACACTATGTCTGAAACCAGAGCCTAGTTTCTTCTGATTGGTTGGTTGGGCGCCTCTTTTGTGATTGATCAACTGCCTAGAGGTGTGATGGAAATGTCCCCCCCCCTCCTTAGCATATAACGTACAATGTGTTGGAGCCAATAGAAGTGCGAGTGTTACAAATGTATGTCCTTATGTTACGTAGTAATACCACACCATATTAATGTGAACATGGCAAAAAGGGTCTGCAGGATTTAGATGCTAATACAATTAAGTTATTCATGTATCTGTTTGTGTAGGCGGAAAGAGATCTAAGTTCAAGTGTGGCAACAACAAAATGCCACGGTGTTCCTGAGTTGCACGCCGGCAGTGCCAGTGACATTACCCCCCCTCATGAGAGAGAATTATTCACCAGTGTGGAGCCATGCAATGGTGGCCACCTAACTTTCAAGCCTCATTCCAATCCCTTTGCACCCCCCCTACTCATCAGCATGCATTATTCTTTTTTTGGTGTCTGTTCACATTGGCTGACGAGAGCCGTTTGGTCGGCGTAGCCCGGAGCGCTAACCACATCACACATCCAGCGCACACATTCCCCTCACTCTCACGCTCTCTCACTGTCGCACAGGCTGTTAACAGTGTTTTCAGAGTCAGGGTATGTGAAAATATTCAGCGAGAAGCAGGGGGGAGTATGTAGAATAAGGAAGGAGGGGGGCTTGGATGTGCGACTGTGGCGACTGTCTGATGCATCTGGCCATCCTGAAAGGTTAACAGGCAGAGACCTCCACTCCTGTCCGATGTGACGTGACACCCCCTCCCCTCCACTCCAGTCGCCCGGTTTGATGTGTCGTTCTTTCACGGCTCGTACACTTGGGGCCATGGGAGGGATCTTTCACTTTCTGTTATAGATTGGCAGCCCAAAGAGCACCCAATTTATTATTTTGGGATTTCGTGCCCCCCTTTTGATCGGTCACATACAGACACATTCATGCATGAAGGGACACACACACAAGCATGCGCACATGCAGCCCGTAAATACACATTCAAACACATGCATGCATACACACACAGCATAATGTATTTGGTCATCCCCCCTGCGGCAGGAATGCATTGTCTCCCTTCAGAGAGGACATTAATAAGAAATGAGTCTCTTTGAAGTTTGGCTGTGGGCTGTCAGATCTGAACTGACATAATCATCCCCAAGTATAACACCTCCTCCCACCTTTTAACGTACACTCCCACACGTTCAGCCTCGCTGTGCATTGCAGAGCTGTAAGAGGACTCTATACCCAAAGGTGTCCTCCTGACGTGTTATCCAAATGGCCATTATCCAATACCTGAAAACACACTGAACCCCCACACTTCTGTTATCCTTTGTAGTTGTTCAACTGCATGCACTTGGCTGAAATACAAGGTACTGAAACCTGTGTTTTCCCATCACACACACACTGCTCCCTTCACATGAAATGATTGATGTATTCATACAGCAGAACAGGGAGAACAAGCAAACTTCCTGTTGTAACAGCTTCATAACATTTAAAACGTGTTCTAAACAAACCATGTAGGTGATAAAACACTAATTAAAATATGGCTTGTTTTTTTTCTTCTTTTGCAAATAGCACTCTCCCGCTTTTGGTGAAACTTGTAGGTAGGTTGTAGCACGGGTCAAGGATGAACCCGTCAAATCACGGGATGGATACAGGAATTATGTTTCACTTTTGTATACATTACAGGTTATTTATGCTGCATTCATGTTACGGTAAAATACTTGAAAGAAATCATGTAAACACCCACTTGAGTATTAACGACAACTCTACGTAATACAACTCTAACACGTTTAACTCATAAACACACGCATATAAAAAAAATGGAACCCAGCAGCACTTGAAAGCACCCTCAGAGGTGGTCTCACACCTTTGTAGTCCTTTCCCTATTTATATATTGATTTTATCTGGTAGTCGCAGCTATTTTGACGCCTGTTTATTCTTTTTACGATGTTTAAAGATATGACATAGTTGGCAGAAATCCCCCATATATCAGACTCCTAATTACAACACGCAAGAAGACAGATGTTATTGTTTCTCTCCCACTTGGCTGCTTGAATTTAATGACATGACATAAACGCAGGAGTTCTCCCACCCTGACTTGTTATGGATGTACAGCACATGTGGGGTGGGGGAGGGGTGGGGGGGTGGGGGTTCAGCCTGTCAGCTCTGGTAGTGTGGAGGCTGCTGTAACCTCTCCATCACCCTGAGCTGCAGGGGTCCTTCCAGGGTCGGCAGAGATACGGGGCAAATCTTTGAATGAGTCTGGGGTAACACTTTAACAGCACCCCCCCACACTTCCCTCACACGTTTGATCCTCAGTAGCATGCTGTGAATCCCCCCCTGGTGTGTTACAGTAGTTATTGCCCCTCACTGCCTTTTTTCTTATTGCCATGTCTTCACAGTGTTATTAAAGGTGGGGGTTTCTTGACAGGTCACAAGTTCATTGCAAAGAAACATTCTGGATTATCAGACGATGATATGAAATTGAAACAGAATGTAATAGTCAAACAATCATAATTGGCATTGGCAACTAGACATTTAATTATTATTTATTATGTTTTTATCATGTTTTTCAGAGTTGTTTTTACTACATTTTAAGGATTTTACGGCTAATTTCCTCACCATTTCTCTCCTAAATTCATAAAACACTATTGTTTAAACAGGAGGACATCCTTTACTGTTAAACAAAGGTGTGTTTTCAGACCTAAAATCCCATCATTTGAGGTGCGTGCGACATAATATTCACCTTTTTTCATTAAGAACTTCATTTAAATCTGAAAAAAAGGGACATTTCAATAGACAAAACCCTAAGTCTAGTGTTGAGTTTGATGATACTGCAAATGTTCAGAAATACAGGAGGACACATAACCATTTTTTTCGAGACAATTCCATGACTGTCAAAACAAAACACTATATTGATAAACTCTCCAATAATCCCACTAAGAAATAAGACTCTATAGTCACACCCACACAGTCAGAAGCCAGTGGATTCTCAGAATTGCCTCGAGGACAGCAGTCTGTCCATAGTGTGTCACACCACTCCAGCAATCTGATAGATGAAGTCAGACTTGACATCTCTTTCCCCCCCACCCTCTATACCCCCGGCTAATTTCACACTTTCCAACATCCTCGCCTCTCTGCCAGACATGTGTTAGACGGGGAGAAAATAATCCCCCTTCTTCTCTCTGCTCGACCTTATAGTTCCCCCCCTCTGTTGTTCTCACCCCTTGTACCAAATCTAAGGATGTGGAAATACCACCTGTGTCGCTATGTACTTTTTAATCCTATCAATTATCAGACTGTTTCTGATCTGACGCCACTAGACAAAGTGTAAAAAAATACTCATACTAAATGGCCTCTCATTTGAATGCACATTACTCCCCACGCACACATCAGTTAGATGCATGTGTTCATCCATGTGTCTGTAAGCGTGTTTTGTAACTCACATCATGTGACCATGCCCATCTGTAGTCGCAGATGGAAACACTTGTTGTCACACACAATGCAGGGGTTGTCCAGAGTTTGTCTTTTTCCCCCTTTGTGTATAACAGACATCCTCTGGTAGGGAGTGGCAAGGCTGTCTTGTTGAAACTCAGCTTTCCTGTATGATCACTTTTGTTTTGGTCCAATATCGTTATGAAGCATGGTTTCAAAAAAAATATGTCCTTCGAGATGAAAACCCCCACAAACGCATTGGAAAGCCAAGTTATGGAGTTTATTTATTCCATTAAGCCTTTACTAAACTTGGCACCTAACTAACAACGGGGACACCCAGCCTGTGCAGTAAATGTCTTATCAAAGATGGTTGAGCATGTAGAGATAGTATAAAATAAATCCACGTAAGCCACGCAGTGATGTCACCCATTGGTTTATGGACTACCGTAAAATTTGACACACATTTTCTAAATTAAAAATGGTGCCATATGTTACGTGCACACTCACCCTATGCTATTATATAAGTAATTTGCTTCCCCTCTGACGGCTCTTCAGTTTGTGAAGAAGAAGCAGCTCGCGGGCAGATAAGATACATTACTCTACTCCTACTGACTTCCTGTGCCCAGAGGCCCAATGGGGGTCTGACTGTAAGCCCCTCGTTGACTGTCCTGACGTTGATTGACACATTCTTCACAGTCGTGGACAGCCCACGTCGATCCTGTTACATCCGGCATGTACTGTACAGGGCTTTTACGAAAATGGGCTCAAACGGGAAGTATTCATGTACTGCTGACCCACAGACAGCCATACAATGGAGTTAAATGTGACCTATATGGTAAGTGTGTGTGGTCTATGAATACATACACAAAGCCCTTTATAGGGGTCATATGCCGCCATGAGGCAGACACGTTGTATTGTCCTGATCCTCTGATCTTATGAATAATGTAAAGAAGATTATTTGTTCGGATGTTGGAGGATATCTAAATCCTTGAGCTGCTTAAGGGCAACTTTCATATTCAGTCTGTTGATTTGTATTGGATTCACTGTGGTTTCCTTGCAAACAGAAGGTACTTTTTGTCCATTTGAACTTGTTTGTGTTCTTATCTTTTATCCTTTATCGGAATTTGAACCCAATATAGACATGATTTAAAATAAATGTTCCTTTTTTTGTTGTTGTTGATAAAACTAGTCCTAAAGTCAATCGTTGGGAATCAATGGCCGAAATAATTTACCAAACGTTTTACTACTTACTTCCTCTTATGTAGACAATAGTCTTTCGTCTGGCTGTGATATTTGTATTCAAAATCTTGAAATCAAACCACTTGCTTTTACTTCCTAACTAACCTTCCTGTCCTGTATTATGTGTCGATGATGTCCGTGCGCACATGACCTGATCTTATTCCATTTGTCCGCTCAATGTGCTACGATAATTAGCATTTCTCTTGGTATAGAATTGGGCGCCCTTTTCCACTCAGATTCTTTTAGTTCCACATTGCAATCCTCACTTTTAGATCTCTCTTCTGCAGAATCATTAGAGTCTTAAGGATTATCATTATGTGCTCGTTGCCGTAATTCATGATAATTTAGTCCCAATTAAAGTCCTTCTAATTCACGAGTGATTGGGATTCATTCACAGACATTTCTAGCTTTGATTGAAAAGACATGCTTATGAATTTTGGAGTATTCCAGTCAGTTTTTCTTTTTAATTTTACATATTTTATTGAATTAAACATATTAAGTGGTGTAGGCACTTTTTATATATACTCTCTACTAAACCCTATATTTGCTCTTTATATTATTTGGACATGCAGCAGTGAAGGAAATCTGCCTCCAAAGTTTATTTGTCCCCATGTTGCCTTGTGCTTGTCTTCATCTGTCAGCGGCAGTAGGTGTCCCACAGTCACAGTCTTAATAGTAGCAGAGCGAAAGGGGACACGGCTTCTAATGGAAACCCTTTGTTCAGCTGTCACTTTCACTGCTCCCATGGAAACCTGCTGCTGGCCAATCAGACGAGCCCTCTGGGTAGAAGCCACTGCTTTTCACTGTTTGGATAAAAGCATCGATCACACCGAACTATCTCAAGTCCTTTCATCTGTATATCTCTCCTCATCTCTTTTTTCCCTCACTAAAAAAATGCTTTGTGTATGGTATAGGGCTGCATTCTTTGGAAAGAAAACATCATTTAAATAATCGAATTAGCTATTGCCATATGATTCACGTTATCAAAGTGAATGGTCTTCTTTTGAAACGTTATTCATGTTATCATTGTTATGAAATGTTTTTTTGCAGAATAACATTTGTTTGATGGGACTCTCCGCACCACAACAATATTATATATATATTATATTAACAGATAGTTATTCTTAAAGGGGCCCTTTTATGCTTTTTTGAGTTTTAGCTTTCCAGGAGTGTCTTGAAGGTTTTTGTGCAAACTCTCCATACTTTCTGAAAATAATGACATGACTATGTAACACTCAAGCTTCAGACAGAGGGTGAAAAGCGGTGCTGCAGCACAGGCAGTATGAGAAAAATAAAGACCTTTTGTAACATTAAAGCATGTAAACATGTCACAGTAGAGACACAATATACTAACATATGAACCTGAAAATGAGCATAATAAGACCCCTTTCACCAAATATTACACCTTCTGCAATGTGTGTCATTTGAAAGCATCTGAAAGAAGAATGTGTATCCACAATGTTGCCGCTCTATGTACACAAGCAAAGCTGTATGGTTGCAGATATGCTGTGGTAAAGCATGGAATAAAAGCTTTACTCTTTCAAATTCCTTCATGTATTGGATGACAGCTTTTCCTCTCCCTAAAGTAGCTATGAATACCTCCCGATTGACTTTGTTTCTATGAGGTGAATATAAAAGTAGACGGAGCTACATGTGTCTCTCCCACCGGGTTAACATTGCAGCGTGTGATAAGGGTTTCAGAGAGAAGAGAATCTTGGCAGAGTTGAGAAGACAGAGGGGGAAGAAAACAAACATCATGTGTATCTCTGCACTCAGCTTCAGCCAGTTTGGATCTAAAGCAGCATGTAGGTCGCTGTACGATTCATCTTCCAGAACGACTGTTTATCTAAAGACCCGTGAGCATGACTTACAGTCAGATGGGACAAAGTTGTCATTGTGTATGAGAAAAGACACCAATAAGCTGTATACTCTAGAGAGGCTTTAAGAATTTGGAGCGCTCGCTGCAGTTAGAAATATATCAGTTTATTTAATTTTGGCTGACATATCAATGCATGCTGTGTGGAATTAGTTTTTATCTCAACTAGATTATATTACCTCACCCCTAATCTGTGGATTAGTCGGCATGCATGGGTGCACATATACAGTATGTATGTTGGCACATTGGTTAGAGCAAAACAAGGATCTGTGCACGTGTTTTCATGCAATTCCACATGCTTTTGCAAACTAGATAATAATACACTATAGATAGAGACCGGCATATCAAGGATGTTTTGAAAGAGTTCAACAGTCATTACGTTAGATTTACATGTTTATCTAAAGAAAGAGGGATATCAGCTGACACCTTAAGTAGTGTCTTTAAAAGCTGGTATTATGAAAGCTCTGCAGTTACTTTGGCAATTTAGAAGATGGAAATCCCTTCTATCTGAATAAGACGGTACAGTTCACTAAATGATCAACTTAGATGTAGAGCAATTCATAGGTTATAGAAATATTATTTATTGCTTCATGGCCCTCTGAATACTAAAATTACACCTCATTCATATGAGAGTATTTCAAAAAGGGCCAAATTCTTCAAAAATGTTAGGATTTAAATGATTGTATGATAACAAAGTGTAAGTCTTATGAGAAACTTAAAATACACACATTATGTTTGATCAGAATTAGAAAAAAGGTACTGGCAGATATACAGTATATCCTGATGTATCATCGCTAATCCCCAAAAGTAGTCAATCCTACATTTCCCATAATGCAACCAAATGCATATTTCCATTGATCCTTAATACCTCTTGTAAACAGCAACATCTTGCCAGTCTCCTGCATTATTGGTATTCTGCCTTATTTTTTTTATTTGTTCACATAATCATTTTCATTATGTGGATGGTCTATAATGTGTATATTTATCCTGGGATAAGGCAAGGCAAGGCAAGGCAAGGCAATTATATTTATATAGCACTTTCCAGCACGTGGCAATTCAAAGTGCTTTACAGATTAAAAGCAAACGACATTTAAGAACAAATACAGCATAGATACATTATTAAAAAGGCATTTAAAAACAGGCATAATAAGCAAAGGTAATGAAATAAATTAAATAAATAAACACAGCAGGTACAGCAGGTACAGAATACATGACTGAAAAGGCATACTGTAGTGTGAGTATGGGCAGCTCAATTAAAAGCAGCGGCAAATAGGTGCCAATAAGGATCCCTCTTTTGTTGCTCTCCACGAGGTTGCTTCCAATTTATTCCGCGTTAATTGTGGGATGTATTTGGGAGTCCTCCCTTGTCTGGGTGTTGTTTCCTGTACACACTGAGACAAATCATTTTTGACATAAATAAAAAATGATTGATTGATTAATTATTTGTATAGTTGGTGGACTTCGGTTTCAAAATCTCTCCTCGGATGTTTCATGATGTGAAGGTTTACACCCCCCGACTTCCTTATCTCCTCCAGCAGAGGGGAGTGGGCCGAGCCCCCTCTCACAGGCCAGCTGGATTACGCATGTTGGTCTAATCCCATTAATTCTCCCAGTGCTCTCTGTCAGACCATCATGTACTGGACCATCACGTCACACACATGCTCAGGTGCCTGTGTGTGATAAGGACTGTGTGGAAGTATTAGCCTCATCATAAGAAATCCCATTTCATCTGATGATCCCCAGTTTGCTCTTATCACCACAACCTGCTCCAAAGCCTTAAACCCTTGTGTCCCCACACGGTCTCCAGACACAGCTTTGTGTCAGGGATCATCTCTCATGTACACACTGGGGCGGATGAATCTGAAAGCATCGGAAAACGGCCTTTGGTCTCGTGGAAATAAAAGCAAAATAGCACAATTTGAGTTTGTCTTTTTCCCCCTTTGTGTATAACAGACATCCTCCGGTAGGGAGTGGCAAGGCTGTCTGGTTGAAACTCAGCTTTCCTGTATGATCACTTTTGTTTTGGTCCAATATCGTTATGAAGCATGGTTTCAAAAAAATATGTCCTTCTAGATGAAAACCCAAAGGACCAATTGAAGTGGGAGTCTAAAATGCTGTTTTTGTATGGTGCATAGAAAAAACTGTTAAAAAATCAACACAATACGATAAGCTTTTTTGTCTGGTCTTATTTAGCTTGCATCACAGCAGCTCCATTTACAACATCAACAAGGAAAGAAAGGAAGAAAGAAACAAGGATACACACATGTAAAGAGGCCCTATTGTGCCTTTTGGGGAGTTCCCTTTCCTGTAGTGGGTTCTATAGGTTTTTGTGCATGTCTATGGTTAGCAAAGGCTGAAATCCCAAAGTTCCCTCCAGAGGGAGTTTCTCTCTGACACACTGTGTGTTTTTCAATGTCGAGGACGCTTCCTTGGTAGGACATGTCTTCAGAGTCACTTCCTTCAGAAGCTAGGAAAGAATCCTTCCTGGCATTCGGAAAACGAAGAGTGGAACAGGCGAGCAAGTGTGCAGGTGTGTGTCATATGAGAGGCCCCGCCTTAAATTTTCCGCCACAGATTTGGGGAAATTGGTCCGTGCGCAAAGCATTATGGGGATTTTAAGACCGCGGAGGATACACATGTGCAGCCTCGAAATGTCTCGCTACGAAGGACGCCAGGCTCGGTAGAATTCCAAGGTGCCTGGACATTGGAACCGTCCTTCGGCGGGACTCGATGACGTAGCATCCTTGAAATAGTGGCTCTGGAGCATCCTTCCTTCACATTGAGAAACACCCGCTTGCCATAAATGCCTCCATTGGACTCCTTTGTTTACTTCAATAACAGAATGACATCAATATGTAACACTTGCCCTTCTATTGGGACATCTCTAAGTGGTTGACCAATCAAAACAGAGAAGGCCAGCTAACCCAACCTTATAATCACAGAGACAATATTTCAAGACACTTTAACGTATTTGATTCAACTCTGTATTCAAGTTTTGGTTTGACTGCTTTAAAAAACAGTTCCTCAGTCTCACTTTATCAAATCGTGTGACCCTGTATCTCCAATGTAATGGTATCAATTCATATTCCCTATCACACATGGTTGGGGTCAAAGGCAATGTTTTTAAAAGGCCTCAATATGCTATTAGCATGGGCTATTCCATAGACAAACATAGAGTTGTGTAATTTGGGACAAGGTCTATTTTGAAAAAAGTATTCTCTCCCTGCCTTTAAAGACTCAACGATGTATCAACTTAACAGACATGAATGTCCAACCTATGATAAATGGTCTGAAGAGGAAATTAATGATATAATAACTCCATGACTCACGGGTTAGACTCTTGTTTTGAATTGGGGAACACATATACATTAAATTGCCAGATATCGAGTCAACCTAGGCCACAATGGATATTCGTGATGGATATTTTCCCAGGATAGTAATAAAAGCCTGTTTATATATCCATCTCTGGGTTGTAAAACTATCATTAAACGTGTTCAAGCTTTTTAAATGTTATGACATGTGTCTGCAGTACAGGTCATGAGAAAACAGTTAGACTTTTTTTTTCTATTTCTTGCAAAAGAAACAGACTCTGTGAACGAGTGTGTTATAATAATTCCCTCAACAAGATATTTTCCTGAACGTGCTGTAGAAAAATGGGAAGTTGTAGGGTTTTTTGAGCGCTTTTAAATTATAAATCGGTTACTGTAAACATGATTGCATTGCTTTTTCTAAATATTGGATTTATGTATACATGTTGTCCACAGGGAATTGGCGGTAAATCACAGCTCCTATTTTACTCTACATTCTTGTTGTTGTGGTTGCTGCTGTTTTCTTGCCGTGTAAGCCCACCACAGCTGAAAAAGAGCAGCGCAGGATGTGTAATAACTAATGGATTGGCTGACGGCAGCATCTGTTTGCTGTTGAGATGTGAGCCAGACAGTGTTGTTTGGCAACTTGGCCGGAAGTGCTCTGTAAACAGCTAGCAAACAAAACAAATCATTGCTCTGACAAGCTGAGAACAAATGCTGCTTCACAAGCAGCTTCAAACATTGACATCATGCACGGCATAGTAAGCAGTAAGCATAGGACAGGAAATACATGCATGTAACAAATGCATGTGTCCAAGGCACATGTTGAAAGCTGAGAACAAAAGGTGAGCAGTTTATCATCCGTCACCCTAAAGTGGAAGAAATACAGACCTTCTTCTGCATGCTTTTTGTGGTGATAGAAGATATGTTCCCTTGCTTTCTTTTGAGGGGAGGGAATTGTATGTGCTGATATTTGAAATACAAACTTTTTAAAGCATTTACATTACAGAACCATTACAAATGCATTGTGTTCATGCATTTCTATGGAGCATAAAACAATGTTTTAGATGTTGTGAACACCATCCATGGGTGCAATTCAATGATGTTGTTTTACTGGAGAAGCAGCAGTGGACATATTTCATATCACGACAGTACAACAGATTTGATGTTTACTAATAACTTTGTTTAGCTTGCTAACATTTAACATGTGAGGCTTAATAGGAATTTGTATTTAGTCAAATGTTAAATTTAGCTTTTTTGGTGGCTTAAAATTAAAGGAATCAACAACTATCAATCCATCAAACAGTTGTTGACTTGACTTGGTGAAGTAATTATCACAATTATCATGTACAACTCTAACTCGCTAATGTTCAACCCAAATATTGAATGTTATAGGGTACATCCTCTGGCAACCATGAATCCCCTAACAAGAGCTCGGAACACGTCAAGTCAATTAATATAAGAGTTTTTCAGGGTAAATGGAAACTATGAGCTACTGTACTGTAGCTACAGAAAGATGGAGTGTATTCCCAAATGGATACGCTTCCTACTTTGGAAGCCATGAATGTTTCAACAGAAGTTCCCAGCAAACCATTTAGTAATAGCTGTGGAGTGATGAAAACCACAACTGATATTACCATCCCTAAAATCCTGCCTCTTGCATGGCTGGAATGAATAAAACACAAATCAAATGATGCCAGGAAAGCCTGCAGTAGTGTGCCAACATACTGCACATACAGATGTATATCCCTTGAACCCATATGAGCAGATTATATAAGATTATGTATTGATCGGGCTCCAAACCACAGATAAAGGTTTCTTCTTTAAGCCACATTTTAAACAACTAGGATTCCAATTGCTCAAACTTTGTCTTACCTAATCGACACATTTTGCTTCATTGCACCAAATTCCCTCTGAGCGTGTTCCACACAGCTGTTTGTATTTTGGGACTCAACTTAACCGGGGATGACATTAAAACATTCGTAATGACACATTTGTCACCGAGCGCCCTGTACACGCCTTTGCGCGTGGCGCTAATTAAAATGTCAAAGTTGGTCCGGTAGGTTGAACTATTCATAACAGCGGATGAAAGACTATGAAAATATGGCATGACACTCTGGAAATGTTCATCACAGCGGGAGGTCCGGGCCTTTTAGCATGCAAATGTCAAACACACTGAAGAACTGGGCCAACCAAAACACGCATGCTGTCACAGAGCGATACACTCATGCATGCTTTTCATTTCCTTCTCTATTTTTGTTTTAGTTGAGCCTTTTCATCACTTTGAGTAAGGTTGTGATTTCTCTCTGCAGTGTGTTGAAATCATGAGTAATACTGCGAGGATTTGACCTGCTGTTTTGCTAGAGAAAAATGACAGATTGCGCGTTTAACCTCATTCTCACTTCAGGGTAACCTTCAGCAAAAGATGCCCCTGCACTTAGAGATGTCCCGATCCGATCACGTGATCGGGGATCGGAGCCGATCACGTGATTTTCAAAAGATCGGAATCGGGAGAGAAAAAATTGGGGATCGGGATTTTTTTTTTAACATTTTTTTTTTTTTATTACATTTTTTTTTTAATTAATTGTTACAAAACAAAAATGCCCATGTTCAAGTCTTAAAGTCATCCTGAGGCCTTAGTTTTGGTTTCAAATGACACAACATCATGTATGTGTTGCTTCTTTGGGGCTTGTTTTCATAGACCTGTAATGTATGACATTTTTGTTTTTTTAATTGCATTACAGAAAATAAAGAACTTTATCACAATATTCAAATTTTCTGAGACAGTCCTGTATATCCCTTCTCATTTGGTGTAGGATGTGTGCCCCCTTGTGTGTGATATTGAATACTAAAACCTCTCGCCTTGTGATA
>NW_011369947.1:22392826-22407933 GCF_000735185.1 Notothenia coriiceps | reverse complement strand
AATGGTTATTTTGTGTATATAGAAAATGTTTTACAACTTTGAGTTCATCTCATGAAAAATGGGAGCAAAAACAAAAGTGTTGCGTTTATATTTTTGTTCAGTGTAGGTGTTGTTATCATGATGAAAGGTAGACTTCAACAACAACCCTCGGGTTTGTATCAGTCTTTTACATTTCGTGGCAAAAAAAGTAACATTTTAATTGAAAATAATATTTAAAATGTAGGAAAATCAAGCTCTTTAAGATAATAAAGAACAAATTATTACCAATTTCCAAGATAATAATGTAAGGTAAGATCATTTTGAGGGAATATTCTTTGGTATTGGTATTTGTTAATGGCCCTAATACCTTAGAGCTTAATACATTTTATCTTTGGGACCTTACATAATAAAGTCATAATCATTGATCCCCATGAGGCAGTTGTGTTTTCACATCAAAATGCAAAGCAAATAGAGAGGTTAGGGAAACCTTGGGGCTGAAAGGAATTCAATGTTAAGCTCAAGCACATATTAGTAGTTAGGAAAGTTGGTCCAATTACTTAAACAGAAGAGTTTGAACATAAACTAATATTGCAATATTTAATTTACATTCAGATTTATGAGATTAAAGTAACACAGAATCAGTGACTGGCATTGAGGTGGAATATTTCTTGATTTCGACAGCATTGAGCAAAAGAGTCAGTGTGGACATGGGGAGCAGTCAGCATGTTGTGTTGTCTTTATTAATGGCAAGGGACGTTCTCTCTGTCACTCTCTCCGTCTCTTTCTCCCGCCTCACCCTCCTGGCGCAGCTCCTAATGGGCGCACTCCATCTACTCATTACTCAGATGGATAGAATGGCTTTTCATGCGACGCCATCGAGTCACCAAGCGCCAAACTGATTGAGCAAATGAAGAGAAATCAGAAACCCATTCCAGGCCTGATAATTCTCTCCACCATTATCCGTGAGAAATGAGAACCCCTGCCTGTATAGCATCCTGACTCAGACAGTAGTGTTTATGATGTACTTCTACTGTACTGCAGCACTGTTTGAGTGACATATGGAAATGTGTTGTTGGTTATTTAGTTGCCTTGCAAGTGGCTAAAAGCTGCAGCTAATTGCCTAAAAATGTAAATTGACTTGCAAATGAGCGCCAGATGTTAATAGCCACCTCCATCTTAATGAAGGCCCACAAGCAAATGTGGAATACATTCAGCCAAATGGTTTCACAGATACTCTTGAGTGCTTTGGTTGTTCAAATGATAAATGAGAGAGTTAAAAAACGAGACACATACCTGATGCCTTTGATTTGTGCAATGCTGTTGTGGGAGATCCTCGAAAGAGCGGAGATTACCTGAAACAAAGAAAGAAAAACACAGATAAACATACAATTCCATATTGAAAAAAAAACATCACTGTTTCAATTTTTCTTCCGCCTTTCTCTTATCAGTGATAACTTGATTATGCCGTAATATCTTTTGCATTTTATTGTTATTATATGCAGCACTCCAAGGAAACATTTGGAATGCTGGGAAGATAATGGGATAACACAAACAAACAAAACAGTAAAAGAAGCACAATAAAAACAGTCAGCGACAAATGTAATAAAAAGATAAGCAGCATTAACTTTAACAGTAACTACAAGAAAAACCACGAGGGGCCAACCAATAAGAATATAAATTAAAAAAAAAAAATAAACACAGTCTAAGGCGAAAATTAACTATAAAAACTAATCATCAGAGACAACAATAAAAATCAAATGTAACTACACATATAAAAAGGTAATAATCAAAAGTAACTACAAAACAGGTTTAACATCAAGGTATCAAAAAGTTAAACGTAAGTAAAGATTAAGTCGTCAGATGCAAACATTTAACAAACAACGACAAAAGTAACACAAAAGGTAAACAGTCAAAGGCACCAATCAACTACAAAAGCAACTACAAAACAAGTCATCAAATACCATTATCAACAACTAACATCAGAAATATCAAAAAGGTAAACAGTCGAAGACCCCAATCAACTACAAAAGTAACCGAAAAACAAGCCATCAAATGAATGGATGAATATTAACAACCAACATCAAATGTAACTTAAAGACAGCAGTCACAGGCAACATTCAGCTACAAAAATAACTAGTTAACAAGTCATCAGAAGCAGATAATCATCAACTAACAACAAAAGTAAAAAACAAAAAAACAGTCAAAGGCACCAATCAACTACAAAATAAATGAAGTCCACAGAGGAACGGCTATTATCAAACTACTTTGTATGTGCTACCAGTTTAAAGAACGTATGTTCATTTTAGTTTAACATTTACTCTTCTTTGGGGCTGATTATCAGACATTACTCACACGTTTCCTAGCAACCCCTCTTGGGCGTATGCAGTGCCACGAAGGACTGTGTGTAAACATAATGCAGGCCAACATGTTAATGGTGACATTCAAAGACATGTGGTGCACAGTCACGGATGGATGGGTACCACTTTGGTTACATTACACAACAACACACACCTCTAGTGTCCATCCATCTTTTCCTTATTTTACCTAACTTCAAATACTCAATAGTCTGTCAACCCTCCAAACTTCCCCTTTCTACTTCTGTTTTTGTTAAAAAAAGGTTTAATGTTTGCATGTATTTATTTAAGCTGATTTAATGCTGCTTATGAGCCACGCGCAAGTGGCTTTATGGCTGAGGACTACAGATGGCGTGCTTGCAGAGTCTACAGAGGCTAGTTCAGGACGATGAGGGAACCACCTTCAAACTCACACACACACCAAAACGCAAACCCCGTCTCCTACGCCTCATTACCCTCTCCTGGGTGTATTTCGGCTTGCGACGCCGTGGCAATGCCAGATGTCTCCTCGACAGGGAGGAGAAAATTGTTATCTCAACCCCACTTACTCGGCAGGTGTGTCATCTATAGCCTCTCATCAAAGTCCCTCTTGTCGAAACACACAATGCGACCATCTCATCCTTTGTGGCTTTTAACATTCAAGATGAGCTAATGGCTGTTGTGAAGAGCAAACCACCACTTTAGGACTGCGGGGTACTTATGTTGAAGCACTTTTGACCAATTCTCCCTATTCAAGTTGTTCTCATGTTTAACATAACCAGTTGTGGAAAGTGGGGGGACTACATAGGGCACTATTATGGAGTGTGTACACATCACATTCAATTACATCTAACCTCTAAACGAAGGGAAACCTCAACGGGGCTATTGCTCGACAGCATGACAAGAGGTTATTTCACTGTGTCGCTAAATACCCGTGTAATAGGCAGTCATGTTCATGCTTAATGGTTCCAATAAGGGGCCAGTATACCATTGCACACCTCCTTAACATATATTCCAACTGCTCTTATAGAAGACAAAAAGGAAAGAGAGACAAAGAGGGAGATGAGAGCTTGGTAATTTAGCTCAATGTCTGTTTAGCCAATGGTTCGGGAGTTGGATAAATCACGGCGGATAAACCCATTGTTCTGCTGAGTGGCATGCTGCCCACCTGGCAATGCTGCAAGGAGGGATCACATATGGCATTAAGTATGATTATATTTTGTCTTATTAGCCTAAATTGTCTTTGTGGAAGGGTAACCCATACTAACAATTCTAATGAAAACATAACAAAAGCAAAAGAAAGAAGCAGCTAGATGGATATATTGGTGGATACATTCAGTGTTTAATAGCAGTTAATATTTTATGCCGGGTACTGGGACCAGATCCGGCTAAGCTCAGCCAGGTTCAAAGGATAACGGAGCTTTTGGCTTGGAGCCAGAAAGGGTCGCAGCGGGGCTAAAGCCATGAATGTGCCAAAACCGAGCATGCTAGCGTGACGTTCTAACATCAGGGGATGAAGTCTATTACTATGACATGTCTAGTTTACTTTACATTAAAGAGTTTGTTCTCATTTTTAGTCAGAATCTTGCACGGCATAATGTGAAAAATATGTCTCAATACTGTGAGTGCCGTGCGTGACTCCCTCTGGCATCGGAAAATAAATGCTAATTTGCAATCTGTCTTCAGGGCAGCTGGGGAAGTAAAAAAGTGTTCTCACATTGTGATAAGTGCCTTTAAATTACACGTCTTATTCATCTATTTATGTAGAGCTGCAGTTTCACTACAGACATACTGTAGTAGATTAAAGGCATAGTATTATTTAGTTTTATCTAATAACGCCTGGAGGGTGAATTATTTGTTTTACCATCAACATTTGTTGTGCTTTAAAGTATAAAGGTACCTTTTTAACCACTTGTTATGGAGCTGACTTGTTTAAACTGTCTCAAAGTATACCATCCCTATTCCTCAAAGGTGGCATGGGTTGTCAAAGGTTATTCCTGATTGTGCTTTTCTCTCTTTCCGTCTTTCTGTTCCCCTTTCTGCCTCCAACACAATCCCTTCTGATCCTGTGGTTCACTCAAAGCCTCTGAGTCTCTACACATTATTAATTTCCCCTTCATCTAGTTCTCCCTGGGGGGTCTTAACGCTGGTGCTAGCCAGCGAATAAAGCTTCTTCCACTCTTCTAGGAATATAGGAAGGACAAGTAACACGTTGGTAGGATAGCTTGGATTTCTAAAGCTCCTCAGCAATATCTTACCTTAATCAGCCCCCCTCCCTCCCCAACACCCCCACAGCCCCTGGCATTCCCTCACCTACATCTGACCCTTTGACACATGGTATAAGTCAGACAGCTTCACTGATGCTTGCTGTTTCCGCATGAGACTGACATGCAACATTTACGATCCATTCACCGCTTAAGATGTTCGAGCGAGCGAGTGTGTGTGTGTGTGTGTGTGTGTGTGTGTGTGTGTGTGTGTGTGTGTGTGTGTGTGTGTGTGTGTGTGTGTGTGTGTGTGTGTGTGTTAGGGCAGGGATGAAGATTGTATCCATGGATTATCTGCAAGGATATGCCAAGTGTTTGCAAACACACGCCACCCATACACATCTCCAGATTCCCCACATGTGGGCCCAGCTGGGGCCAAGCGGAGCCTTATGTGACCAGCCAATCAGAAGACCTACTGGGTTACCCTTGGCAATATGGCTAGACTGAATATGCATGGTGATCAATTACAACATCAAATCAAATGAATCTTGCGGCCATATGCTATTAACGGTAGGAGTGCGGGGGTGTGATTTGATTAAGATCGGAAAACTTGTACGAGAGGGCTATTGACAGTCCATCACAAGCCACACCCCCCACCGCCAGTTCTGTTTATATCTGATGCACTCATGGCGTGATTAGATCTTGCACCGCAAAGCAATGCATGCGCTGGAAGCCATCCAAAAAAGAGGCTGAGTTAATGAACATTTCATCACATTACTGTTATGCCTTTTCTCTCTCCCTCCCTCTCTCTCTCTCTAGGCTCTTCTTCCAACAGCCAACTCCCACAGAGAGTGAGATATTAATGGCGTATTCACACTTTGATAGGACAGCATTGCTCTGCTTATGCCAGCCTGCCAACGTGGTAGGCACGAAGCGAAAAGGGGCACGGAGCGGGAGAGCCGAGAACAGATGGCTGAGTGGGAACCCTGCGTGCCCAACATCAATAATAGACAGACAGAGGAGGGACGGCGAGTGTGTGTGTGTGTGTGTGTGTGTGTGTGTGTGTGTGTGTGTGTGTGTGTGTGTGTGTGTGTGTGTGTGTGTGTGTTCCACTGCCTTACTGCCTCTGGGAGTTTCTGTCTTTTTACAAACCTTCTCTTATTCTCTGACTTTTTATTTTATCTCTAGGCTTTCGTCTCTCCCTTTTCATAGTTTCTTTTTTTAGGCACACAATTCACACACATAAATGTATAAAATATTACACATGCAATAAAGCAAAGTAGCTTCCTCTGAAAAAGTACATGTACATAACTTTAATTTGAGTCCACACCCTGAGGGAATATTGATTTATTTAAATGATTCAGCCTTTATTCACACAGGGTGGTCCTACAGATGTGTTTACACTGTTTTGCATAGGTGCTCTGTGGCAACGTTGGTATTTATTAAAACTTTACTTCACCAGGTAAATCCCATTGAGATTAATAATAAAAAAAAAAGAAAATTCAAGGAAGCCGTAGTCAAAGAAAGTACACGCACAAATGAAATACACGCACATATTTTAAGCATAAAAAACTAACACATCTTTTGTTCATTTAATTTAAAGTCTTTGGGAATTATTTGAAAAATTAAAATGCCAAAGGAGTAAAAAGACAAAACCCAATTAATACTTTGAATACAACTTCATTGAATAAAAGCCTCAGTAAGAAATTAAAGACATGCCTGATGATGAAAACTATCCATAGCCATTTAAGATTGATACACAGGATAGCTGAGCATATCAACTACAATTAAACATCTATACACATACTTCTACCCTGCTGAATAAAAGTTTAAAACACAGCACAAAGCCATATGCCATGGGATGTTTGAATTCACGCACTGCCTCTCTAATGGGTTCTTGCGTAGCTTGTCGAAGACGCAGCATGAGTGCAGTGCAAAAAACCTCGCATGAATGACTGATTAGTCTCGGGAATAAGCTTATGTTAAAGTTGCTGAAAGCCATGAGGAGCGGGGGCCTGTGTAAATCCTGATTGCAGTCAGATTGGCACCTGCCTCATAGCACTAAATCCTCTCAAAGCAGACCTTCCAGCTGCTTGATTACAGGGGATTTCACCGCGTATGTCCAGACAAGAAAAAAAAGCTTTCGTGCTGATCTAAAGGAAAAGAGAGAGTGCCGCTGCTGACCCAAAGACCCCATTAAGCATTGGCAAAATGACCGTAAGTCTATAAAGGGCATTCAGCCCACACACAGAATGCCACTGACACGGCAGGTCTTGATTGCAATTGAGTGTTAGCTTAATATATTAATAAATATTTTTGTAAAAAAAAGGGCTTTATTTTCCTCATAATGCCTGTGATGCAGCACCTCTTTTCACCCTCTGTCTGAGACCAGAGCCCAGTCTGCTCTGATTGGTTACTGGCCAGATCTGCTGTGATTTGTCAACCGCTTAGGGATGTCCCAGCTCCTCTATCACGTACAATGTGTAAGAGCGCTAGCCAATCGAAGTACGAGTGTTACATAGTGATGTCATTATGTTATGGAAGTAAACAACAGAGTCCAATGGAGGCGTTTCAGGCAAGAGGTGGGGGGGGGGAGTCTGTGGGAGAGAAACCCCCTCTGGAGGGAACTTTGGGATTTTAGCATTTGCAGACCATTTACATGCACTAAAACTTACATAACACACTACAGAAAAGAGCGAACCCCAAAAAGCATGATATGGCCTCTTTCACATAACACTAGTTTTAAAGAAAAAAAGTTGTGCAGTTATGCTCTTTCTACCACTATCAATATGAATTATTGATGCAAATATATACCGTCAAATCAATTCTGGAGCTTATTTTGCTTTCGGACCTTGCACATTGATTTGATCTTAACCTGTGCTCCTTGAAAGGAACAAGGGCAACCGTGGCTAATATGTGCAAATCGTACTCCATAGATCGCATTGGCCCGGTCAACACCTGCCAATGCCACGCAGCGCTGTCCATGACCTGTCCTATTTCACACTGAATTACCATACATGGGCCTGCTCATTTATGCGTGACTCGTACATGTGTGTATCAGCACGCACCCAGCTGGAACGTATTCACATTTTTTTTCTTCTACCACACAGGCATATGTTCACACGCAGATCAATGGTGCACCGGCCTGTAGAGCAGGCAGTAATGGTAAAGAGACATGTCTAGGACGGGGCTTAAGGGGAAGTCATCCAGGTGTCTAAAGGTCTAGATAAGAGGATGAAGAGGAGAAAAATAGGCAAGGAATAAGAAGAAGTGAAGGCCTGGCAAAGCCTCTTAGAAGAAGACACTGAAAAAGACCAAAGAAAGGGAAATAATGTGACACTAATGATTTAACATGATGACTTTGTTCACCAAACCCTAACTCTAACCTTAGTAAGATTACCGTAGACCCCTGGAATGCATCTGACATGGCTTTTTACATTCTTTTAACTAAAGCTGAAACTCTGCACTTAAATGTCAAGACTCATAGTTCAATTCAAAACCCTTTTTTGCTACAGTTTAAAGTCAAAACAAGTAATAAGGTGCTAACACTGTGACCGCGCTGTGAAATGTAGAACAGCAGGAGATACCTATATTTACTTTCTACGTGCGGAGCAGTTCTTGTCACCATAAAGCAAGCTAAATGGTTTGGTTGACAGGAAATGCTGCTTGAATTGCTGTGCATTAGCTCTGAGGACGGGTACATTTATGCAGCTTAACTGAATGGCTCATGATTGTTATGCTTATAGCCCAATTCGTCGCAAAGCTGGTCCATTTATAATGAATGAGGAGGCGTTGTGTTGAAAGTATCAACATTACGCTTGTGTTTGGGCTCGAGGCTCAGTGGGAAGGTGGGAGGTTTCTGGGAGCGAGGGGGTGGCGGGAGGAACTGGCATATGGTGACTCAGCAGCGGGAGGCGGACGTAGATCCCTCCACTGCTGAGCGGGCGGAAAACTAAGTTCTGGATATGGTTACTGGTGGAAGTATGGATGCTTTTAGCTGACTGTGGCATTGAAGCAATTAGATTTATAGGAAGTGTTTGAGACTTTTATGTAAAAAGGTTGAATATTTTGTTGAATATATCAAGTGGTATGAATTTAGACTTACATATGAAAGACTCCTCACTTGCAGCTTAAAATGTTGGCAGCAAGTAGTGGAATATAACTTAGAACAATAAAGGACTAATAAAGGTATTCTGATTCTGATAGAGAACTATTTGAAATGCTTGAGTATTTACAAGGTATGCTACTTCTGAATAGTATCCCCCTATATTTTGGAGAGAAGATTGTATTTTTAACTAGATAAAAAGCTATTGATATCGATATGTTTATATGCAGTAATAGACGTGTAATCTACAGTGTATAAAAAGGGTTTAAAATGAAAGGAACTTTGGGATTTTACAGACTGTTTACATGCACACCAACCTATATAACAGACTAGAGGAAAGGGAAAACCCAAAATAGCATAATAAATGCTTTTAGTTAGACTATGCTATTCTATGATAACATAATCCTGTGAAAAGAGACACTAGGATTTACCTGATAAAACTAATGTAGTTTACCTAATTGAAATGTAAATGTAGGACTTTCTAAGGGTATTTTCCGACTGTGGTATTTCTATGTTTGATTAAGTAAAGGGTACTTTTTCCCCAACTTGTTAAATGTGTGAGGTTGAACGTCTGTGTTTCCACCCAGAGTTGATGTGATCTGTGCATGAGCCCCCTAACAGCAGACGTCAAATATAATCCCATGAAGATTCTTGAGGTGAGAGTTCAATTCAATGTTAATAAAAGGCTTGGGTGTTGCAGTGATGTGGTGAATGCGTGGCTGTGAGGAAGCCACATGAAGCCCAAAGCGGTTCAATCAGGGAGGTGAGTAAATAAACTGCTCTAACATTTTGTCTCCTAATCTCCTCCTGTGGGCGCACGACGCCTGACATGACTACAGGGGCGTCACGCCGGGCGCGATGGCAACAGAACAACTTGCATTCACACGTCTTTGAACAGAGCAGCTCTTTAGGGACATGGTGGCAGCTGACAAAACAGCAAACAGTGTGAACAAGTGATGGAGAACAAACCTCGCCTATGTAGATGAATTCTTGATCTAAACGGACCTGATTCATTTCACAAAAACCAAGAGGCGGAATACTGTGCGTGAAATTATCTCGCAATGAGGTGAAAATATGATTGAATGTAGGAGCTGAGCCAACACAAACACAAATAACAACAACAAATGGCTTCAAATTCATCTGTAGGGAACTTTTTCATTGTAAAACCATTACGCAGGGTGGGTTATGGGATGTCCCGATCACCTTTTTTTGCTCCCGATCCGATTCCGATCATTTGATTTTGACAATTTGCCGATACCGATTTTTCCCGAGAAAAAAAAAAAAAAAGCATTCAAGTTGTCCCTTAAGGTTATTTTTTTATTTAAATTGGATATTCTATCCAACATGGATATAGCTTATTTTTTTCACAGCAGAATTGGATCAGTTCAGTTGTGCAGCATTGGATCAAAACANGTAACATAACGCTCGTGCTCGCCCCCCTCCTTTGCAGGGGGGAGGGGTCATTCCAGCCCTGTCTTCACAAGGGCTGATTCTGTGGCAAATGAGCTGCAGCTGACCCCTCCCCCCTGCAAAGGAGGGGGGCGAGCACGAGCGTTATGTTACCATGCTGTTACCATGCTGTTACCATGCCACGCAACCTCTCATTCCCCTGATAGGTGGAGAGTTGCCCATATAGGCGGAGCTCCTTGTTTCTGTCATCAGAACAATTTCAAATCTGTATCAGTCTGTATCAGATCCGTTGCAGCCCCGTTTTTAGAGATTTGGGTATGGAGGAAAAGAGAGAGGGTTGTGTTTTCTGACACTTGGTGAGTTCCTGACACACTGGGGACACATTATTCATGTATAAAAGAACATACAAAAGTGCATTTGGCATGATAGGTTACCTTTAAAGGGAACCTATCATGCAAAAATGCACTTTTGTAAGTCTTTTAATTGAACACTTCTATGACGTCACAGAAGTGGCGCTACGGCTATTGGGCCAACTCCACCAATCAGGAGGAGACAGCCACGGACATTGCCGATCGAAAGCGCTGGAGACGCTGCAGTACATATGCCAGGCCTGTAGATGGTGCTGTTCTCACAGAATCAGCCCATGCAAAGACAGTGTTAAATTGCGCGAAATGAGGAATGGCTAAAATGCATGATCTGTTTGGTATTTTGAAAAATAAAAAGTATTTATGCCTTATATAGGCACAGTATAGTCCTACACTATATTATTCAAATATAGCATGATAGGTCCACTTTAATTAAAACATCTTTAAGTTTGTTTGCAGTTATTGATGTTTAAAGCAAATATAAAATATGGACATTAATCCTTTCGGGGTGTCTATTTTGGAGGTCGATGGCTCCTGAATATCTTTGCAGATGTAAAAAATCAAAGTGAAGTATCAATATATTTCATTCCCCTCTAGCATTTCAGGAAGTAAATTGGGTCACTCTAATTTTTTGGAATGACATGAAATATAAATATTGGACATAAACAAATATGTAATAATCCACAGTGAAATAATTGTCATTAATGACTAAAAACATCCCCGAGTCAAGATTTACATTTCAAGGAAAAATAAATCTAGATTTATGAGACATTACAACCATTACAAAATCACACAAACAGTTAACAAACTCAAATATTAGAAGAGAGGAGCTGGCTGCCTTGTTTTATGTCATGACTTTGCGTATCACCCTCTCTCTCTGTCCTCGATGCATGGATGAACAGATGAGCTCCATGCCTAATTTACAGATGATTTCTCCCATTAATCTGGAATCTGCAGATGTTGTTAATTTATTTCACTCATCTAACCTCCTGTTGTCACAGCTGTTGGAGGTTGTGGAAGGGAACTTTGTGTGTGTGGTTGTGTGTGCATGTGTATATGTGTGTGTATAAACTACATATGTACGCACTATGTTGACAGGAGGTGTTAGCTTGTGCTCATGTGTAGCATTGTGTATTTGTGTGTGTGCTTGTAAGCGCATGTTTGTGTGCGTTTGTTTGTGGATCCTGTGCCAAAGTAGTACGGGGTTAGGGCAAAGGAACAGGTGTAGCCCGGAGTGAAACATGCACAGCAAGCAAAGTCAGTAACACCATTTTGACTTGCAGCCACTACAGGACGTGACCAGACTCCATCTCTGCCAAATTCTACTCACACAACTATTGTAGATAAAATGGTGTGGGTTTGTTTCCAGAGGTGTAGATTGGGGTAATGGGATATTGACAACATTCAGAATCGATTCACCAATCTGCCAAGTGGACGTTCAGTTGACAGACTCACACATTTTATCATTTTGAGTATGTCCATCCCTCATGAAGACAAAAAAGTATGCTTTCAAAAATGATACTTAAGGTATGCTCCTCCTATATCATTTTTGATTGTATGGTGTATTGTGTCTCACTGAGTATTTCTATTTCTGGTTTGAAAGTGGACAAACGAACAGATCAACTAAAGAAAGCTACAGATGGAGGAACCAATCCATGTATTTTTTGTGTGTTTGAATGTGTGTGCAAACAATATTTTGTGTACTTTCTTTGAATTAATTATAGATAGAGAACAGAAAGTCAATAAGTGATGGTCTTATTCACTCCATTGAGTTTCATTTTAACATTCTCTGATCACTTTCTTTCAGCACTAAATACAACTTCAGAGACTCACATTGAATTAAATCACAGTGACAATATATCATCTCTTTCAAATTAATCATAACTTGAAAGATGAATGAAAGTTACTCATTAATGAACCTCCAGAGAATTGTTCGATCGGGTTATACAAACCAACGAAATATATAATCCCATCATGAAGACTCTGTATATTACGCATTGCATACGTTGAGTTCAAATCGCTGAGAAAAAAACCCCAGCTGTGTTTGTTGTCGAAATAAAAAATACATGAAGGCACATGTACAGAAACTCTTTTAAATATATTAAAGCAACTGATGTGTTACTTGTATGGCATTCTAAAATAACACCAAACTCACACATGTGCCCTCAATGGTCCTTCCCTAAGCATTCCTAACTTCTAAACTGAAAGGATAAAAGCTAGTCACATTGATAACTCGTTAGGCTCTATTGATCCTGCTCCGGAGTTAATTGGGTATTACTCATTCAAGTTTACACTAATTAGCCAAATTAGAAGCCTTAGCAGTGGTGGAGACAACGCTTGTTATTATGGACTCACTAATTGCCTCTGTTGAAGCCTCCTCATTACCTCCACAAACAGACACAGAAAGGCTGGCAAGTTGTGAGCACGTTCGGTTGAGAGAAGGGCAACGATGGGTCAAGTCTCTTTTTATCATCACAATCAACACTGGCTGTTGGTAATCAAAAGGCACAGCATAGGCACAGCCAAGGTATGTCAGGACATCGACTGTATTCATCCTAATTAGAAATAATGACTGACAGCTTGAGGCTACATCTCACAGTGTGCTGATTTTATGGATGTGCTACTTTATCTCTGGATATAAGATGTTTGCCTTTTTAACTACGGTAATACTGCAGCACGTTTTAATGGCTGTTTAGACCTCAAAGCCATTCCTCTCAACATGCTGTGTCAGTATTCAAATACGTTTTCAGATTTTACACCCCCTGCAGTGTCGAGGTACTAGCAACATCATTATACATCCGAGCGATAGAATTACATCAAAAACAGAGTATTTTGTTTTTGTAAACATTTTAACAGATGTTCCATTTCACCAAAAGCTCCGTATGAAATATCAGAACATTTTATGTTCCCTTTGTTTTTTATGAAAAACATTATTAGGACTAGACGGAATATTTAAGTTACACTATACAGTCCATGTAAGTCAGAAACTGTATTATTTGGATATATTAAGGCTGTAGAGGAATTTGTTCGGAAAAGTTTAATACTTAAAAAAATACTATAGCAAAAGTTGAAAGTAGCAGAGGCTATATTTTGTTCTTACATTTTCATTTCTGCATCTCAAAAGCAGAATGATTTGACCTGAAAAGAGCACAGATGCCTATATTGCGGTCAAACAGTGCTTCATAGAGTGTGTCTCCGTCATACTCTGTTTCACACCAACTGCACAACCTGCTGCGGGGCTGACGCCTGAGGCAAATAAACGAAAACATGACAGAAACGGCGTGAGCCAAAACTGCTCAAAAACAAGTTTCCATGCTATCGCAGACCTCGATGACGGTGTGTCTGTGGGTGGGTGTCACCTGGCTGTGAGCACAAAGGCAGCAGTGGAGAGTGTATCATCTGAATGTAGAGTGGCCAAGAAGGCCATATGCACGGGCTGAGGGGGGCTGAGCTAGAAGAGCTCTGGTCCTGTGGTCTACTGCCTCGGCCAAACTGCCAGGCCATATGGAGATGAATAATGTTTGTTTTTTGAAAGAAAGTCTCTAAATCAATGGTCATGGTTCTGTGGAGAATTAATAACTTGAATTTGAATTCTGTGTTTGGTCTGTAATCTTACTTATTCAGGACGTCACACTGATGCTACTGAAAAGTATATGGCACAAACAAACCACTAACATTAGGCTCAAGAAATTAATGATATGTGTAACAACAATAATATGAAAATGCTATGTTCAATATAATTGTACATACAGTTTATCTAATGCCATACAGATACAGTAGCTAGAGAGTGCAGTTCAAACACTGGCTAGTTTCTCTGCTAGATTTCAGATTCTCTGTTTAAGGTAATTTGTGACACAGCCCCCTTTATCCAATATCAGAGAGGTATTTTCGTGTGTGTGTGTGGGGGGGGGGGGTCTAGCAAAAATCGTCCTTTAGTGAAGAATAAGGTCAGGACATTATCAAGGTCACCTGGCTTTACAAAACCCAAGTATTTCACTGAGCTCACACCGAAATGTAAGGTTACATCTAGTAAATGCTTAATTTTAAAGTTTGGGAGCACTGACCTTTAATATCTGCCACAGGCTCAAACTGTTCTAAGGTCTGACATCAAAACATGCAGAATAGCATTGCATCACATTCTGGGGTTTCAGATGTTGTTGCTTTTGTTGTTGTTTTTATTATTATGTATAGACATGAATTATCAACGCATTGTATAGACATACTTGAAACGAGTAAAACAGAGTGTCAAGATCTGTAAAATGTTCTCGAAATATAAGCCAGGATATAAATAAAAGCTCACTTGAAATTTTGGGCAAATGAGAGTGTTCCCTTATCCAACAGTCAAATTTAAAATAACAAAAAAGGCAAGTGTTACTGTCGACCTCTACTGTGTCCTGTTTCATACCGTTTTATGAAAAGGGAAAAACAACGGCACAAGCCAGAAGGGAAAAGAGGCTGATTGTATTGTCATTATGTTCAGCAATGCACAGTAATCATCTTTGCAGGCCAGTTGAACTGGTTAGGATACCGCATGATAATAAGTGGCCCATTAGGAGCATTGGCGAGAGGCACCACACTGCGCTGCTGTGATAGACTGAATAATCAAGGCGCCCGCTCTGGCAGTAATGGAAGCTCAGCTGCACCGGGAAAATAGTCCATTCTGAATGACATTGTTTGTGTGTGTGTGTGTGTGTGTGTGTGTGTGTGTGTG
>NW_011369947.1:22367491-22392783 GCF_000735185.1 Notothenia coriiceps | reverse complement strand
ACAGTTGTCAATGAGACTAAGCGCAAGTACCATCGACAACATTCCACTCACTAGACGTGTTTTTATGAGAAATGAGCGACTTTTTAGAACTGACTAATATTGCCATAACAGTGATATTTGTTAATATCGTACCGATACTAGTCCTACGAACCTGTACAACTTTAACGTCGAAAAGAAACACATACACCAACGATAAAATAATAGCGACCGATTATGTCTCCGAACACTCACCTCTGGATCATAATGTTCAACTGGTAGTTGGAAATGTGTCACCCTCCTCCGTCTTGACGAGAAAAGAAAGTTGTATTGAATTCAAATGTTGTACTAAAAGAAGGTCACCAAACCGAACAATTTGTAGAAACGTAATACTATGGTCCTAAACGACCGAAACACAAATGTCTTCATTGACTGATAACGCCTGAAAACTACGTCTGATGCCTACAGGTTAGCGGCGACGAGACGGTTGGTGGTACTCTGCGTCGTGATACAAGGGGTATACAAAATACAAAACGAGTCAGATATGGCGTATTGTACAACACTTTTTTATGGGTTTCGACTCCGACCTGCTACTAACTAACAACACACGGTACACAGGTGGCACACAAATAACCAAAACACAACCTATGACATAAAATAACACGGTTTTCAGTGCCGTATCAGTCCATGGAAGACATGTTGTGTTTCGGTCGTTTAAGGACATAGTATTACGTTCTACAAAAATTGTTCGGGGTTTACACGGTACACAACCGACTAGCTGTTAGTACACATGAGGAGTTGTATAGTTCTAAAATTATACAATCTTATTCTGATTCTCGTGGAACATCGGAGAGCGGTGGGTAGAGACAGACGAGTTCGAACTACCCAGTTAGCAGACGATACGTAAAGGAGTGAAGGGATGCCGATCTAGGGTGAAGTGGGTCTGCAACAAAGAACAATATGGTCGAAGAATGATAATATATTATGTTTGTAGTTTAGTTTGTATGATGTTATGTTAACATTAATACAACGCGCTTAAAGTTGTACAGGTGGCGGCCGGTCAGCTACGCTGGAAAATCTCCCATGAGCCATCTAGTTTTTATATATATCTATGGCTGTATCCACAACCACATTAAAAAATGTGATTTCCATTTTTTTAAGTGCATCTTCAATAGGCTCATCTGGAGTTATATGTTTCACTGTATTTGCACCAAATACTAATACTAATTTTCAAAGAAAATGGCATACATCATTGTGAAAAATATAGCACTACCGTAAATACTATCAGCTTAGTAGTATTTAGGAGAGTGGTAGGTTATCTATGACCATATTACATTTCTTTTTGTTTCACAAACACTCAAACAACACTGCTTGCTGGTTCAACAAGCCTACAAAAGCACAATTGATGTTTTTATTGTATGTCGCTATTATCGAGTTGCCGAGATTGTGATATTTCGCTGTGGTTCAACTCATGACACCATATTGATGAAAATTGTTATTTAAAAAATCAGGACATGTTTCAAAGTTAACCCTAGCTAGCACGTTATGTGGAGGATCTTAAGACGCAATCACAACACAATATCAGGAGCTCTTCATCGCCATGGTTTCCAGACACACAGCATCAATCATCAGCTATCAGACCCCGTCTCCACTCCACTACCTGCAGCACTTTGAGATTCTTGGAGGCACTGAGAGAGAACAAGCTATTATGTGTGAGGGAAACATTAGGCTGGTTTAACCATCAGTGATAAACAAAGAGGCTTTGTTTGATTGATTTGTTTTTTTCAAATACAGAGCGAGACCGAACATGGCCAACAGAGTGCACTATTTACCAGTGATTCTCCTCCCAGCGCTTTGTTCATTTCTGACAAGATGTCTCTGAGGAACTTTCAACAAACAGTGAGATACATGTTTTCTGTTAGGTGTCTAAGATATTTGAGTGAGATACTTGCCAATTTAGGATTATTATATTGTTACAATCCACATGTTCATGCTTTATATTTCTGTTCACTTATCTCCATATTTTGCACAAGGCGTCCTCTTTGTTTCAAACAGCAGCTCTTTTCATTTAAAAAACATCCTAATTGAGCAGTTTAATATATATTTCTCATTTGTAAAGCCTTTTATTTATATATTTATTTATGGTTTTAGACTTTGTCATTAGCCTCCCTTATTCATTTTCGTTTGTTATGTATTTATTGTTATGCACCAAATACCAAGGAAAAATTAATGCAGTTTAAGATCATCATCAGATTATTTTTTATCTTTTTGTTGTCTTTCTTTTTCTTCAATACATTTATTTTAATTACATGAATAAGAGAAAACGTTGAAACGCAGAGAACTCTGAGGGTACTTTATAACCATGAAAACCTGTTATGTTATGTCATGCCAACGTACTTCCCCAGTTTATGTTCACCCTCTTCAATATTTATTGAGAAAGTGAAGGCCAATTAGCAACGGCCATTGGCCATTTCTCATGACGTTCTAAATGAGACTTTCCATGGAGTGTGTCACATGGAAAATGACACCAAAGACTTTAAAAGCCAATAAAGGCATTCCTCAATAAGGAGCAAGGCAGTCATCAGTCCACTATGTTCCACCTGGGTGTCAGTGACATGCCCGCAGAGTTACAGTGGAAAGCCATCCTCCTGCTGCGCCCCGCTCGTCCTCCATATTTCTAATGACATGACCACAGCCTTCAACAGAGCGGGAACACAGCTGAACTTAGTAGAAATGGAGGACCAGAGATTAAAAGACGAGAGACCAGCTGAGGAACTGATGGAAGTCAAAGTGGATGTACAGTCTGAAGATCTGAACTCCACCCACAGTGACACAAGGCCGCAGATTCAGGGCAGGGATCCCAAAGGAGTTAACACGATTCTGAAGGTAAATATTCTGTAGCGTTACGGGAATTTTAAACATACATAAAACTTGACACAGAACCTCCGGCACAAATATGTAATTTCTGTGTGGAGAAACAGAGAACTAGACAGTCAAATAAACAAACCCACGTGCTCTGCATTCACCTCCTGCTGTCTCTATTGACCCATGTGATGCAAAGAGTTAAACCTGGTGGTGAACAATGATTATGACAATACATGCAAATTAGAAAGTGGAGCTTTTTAATAAATAAATGTGTCCGTCTAGGACAATGACCTTTCATTTTGTTATCAGATAATATAAGACCACCCATTTCCTCTGTGGTAAATATCAATAGGCTGCATTATACTGACCACAGGTGGACAGGATCATACACACAGGTCTATGTTTGCCCATGGTGATACAATACTACTCTGTAAAGCTAAATAAGCATTTAAATCGGTTCAGTGCAATACATGTGCATGCATTACACATTATCCTCAGCCTGTCAACATGTTATCATCCAACCTCCACACCTCAGTATTGACTTTAAAATGCTTGAGAAAAATGTGTCCCCAGAAGTCACTCTCAGTGTCTCTGTGTGTGTCTTCAGGTCACGTTTGAAGATGTGATCGCCGAGCCTCCCTCGGTGCGGAGCTTTGATAAAGTGTGGTTGTGGAGTCACGCCCTGTTTGAGGTGTCCAGACTGTGGATGTACCGGCTCATCTCTCTCCTCCTGGCGGTGCCGGTCTCTCTGGCAGCAGGGATCCTCTTCGCTGTGCTAAGCTTCCTTCACATCTGGTAGGACTGTTGTCACACTGAGATGTGAAGACTTACAGGCATGGAATAACTGATAAACGTTTTTCTGGTAAAAAAAAAGGAATCATTCAGAATGTAGTTGGAAAGATTCAGTGACACACGCTTTTCCCTGCTATATGTTTTGGTTACAGTTTATAAGATGTATTCTTTTTTTATCAAAGAGATGAACTAACGTTGTGTTCATGTCCCTGTTTCTCTCCAGGTTGATCATGCCCTGTGTGCAGCTGCTTCTCATCAACATGCACTGGGTTCAGACTGTGTGGGGCAGCGTACTCAACATTCTCATCAGCCCATTATTCACTAGTATGGGAAAGTGCTGTGGTCAAATCACCATCCATCTGGCAACAGATGAAGACAGATAGAAAAATGTGCCAATGATAAAGCTACATCATGATTATTAGTCAATGATTATTTAGTATCATGGCTCACCTGGCATGGTATTTGCTTATGGCTCACCTGGCATGGTATTTGCTTATAGCTCACCTGGCATGGTATTTGCTTATAGCTCACCTGGCATGGTATTTGCTTATAGCTCACCTGGCATGGTATTTGCTTATAGCTCACCTGGCATGGTATTTGCTTATGGCTCACCTGGCATGGTATTTGCTTATGGCTCACCTGGCATGGTATTTGCTTATAGCTCACCTGGCATGGTATTTGCTTATAGCTCACCTGGCATGGTATTTGCCATGCTGATCCAGTTTTAATGTGTACCTTTTTTGAATAATGTGATTGTGTGATGCATAGGGGTGCCTCTAAGCTAATATGATCAACCATGTGTCAATAGGTTATGTTGGGTGATTGGTACTAACACTTTGTAATACTCAATTTCAGAAATAAACAGCAAACAAATCCCATATAACAAAATGATAAAGCTGAGAGTCTCAGGATGAGGTTTTCTTTATTTTTAAGAATTATTTGATGATGTGGGATCATAAATATGTTGAACATCACACCAATCATATGAATTCCATTAAATTGTGTTTCTTTTCTTGATTCTGTTTACTATTTTGATCTGTATTGCGATAAAGTTGACATTTCAAGTTCAGTTGAAATACTCATTGTCCAATATCAAAGAGGACTTTCTCACATTATTTGGTATTAGTTCTCTGGCATATTATTATATTTATATAATATAAATGCAAAATACAGCATGCAGCTAGTGTCACTAACTAATTAGGACTTACAAATACTTTTACAAAGAGCTTCATGGGGCACAATTAAATAAATCAAGTAGTAATGACAATGATTGATGGAAAATGTATTGATTTATGAAGGAGTGATGAACGGAAAACATATTGGCCACTCATGATCATGCAAAAGTGAGAATCTTTACGACGGGGGATCTAAAGGTATTTCTTGGACCGGGGCACGGTCTGTTGAATTTTGTTGTCATAGAGGTTGCTAGGCAACAACCGGAGGCTCCAATAGGACACTCCTAACATTCAACACACAAAACATAATCACACACACATAACATCCCGTAAAATTACAACTTGCCTTTTTAAGACAGTTTTTAAATTTGCAGATGTTGTAAAGGTCATGTGACATATAACAGATCTCTGGAATCAAGGCTTATAACAAATACTATGTTTGAAAGTGTAGTTGATATTAAAACACATGTTGTATGCGTCAAGTAACACATTCAGCACTGTTCATTAAACTAACCCGAGTAACTGATACCCACTCTCACCATTACATTCTATAGGACTCTAAATGTAGGTCTGTCTGTCTACATTAAATGAAAGACAGGAGCCAGTGCAGTCTCAGCTGATTGCATTGACACCCATAGAGTCAGAGGTATGCCCACCACGACTCTCTGCTGAGCTATTTCTGTCACTCTACCTCCATGCCTAACTGGACTCAACTCTCTCCATTGCCTCACCAAGAATACTCCTCTAATTGGGTTGGCTCTTGATCACATGCACTCAGATCCCATTCCACCCCTCCTTGCTGTGAGACCTTTTAGCAGTTTTCAAAAGAGCCTCCCCCTCTTCCCCCTCTTTTTGGCAGCACCATGCTGTATGAGTTTGTTTGTTTATGCAACCTGCTAATATAGGAAGCTACATTCTGTATGAGTGATAGCAACAACTGCACAGCTTAAGCAAGACTGAATCAGAGTTTATTTTAGGGACTGTTGGATTTTACGTTTTTAGCCCGGAATTGTACGTCATAGGAGACTCAGGACACACCTTCTGAGAACCCTCTAATGCATAGACCATGAAATGTATGAAAAGCAACATTTTTTTATATGAACATGTATGATCATTACGTTTGCCTCTGTAAATATAAGGTATGCATTACACACATTTATCCTAAACAAAACCATCAGGAAACTGATATTTACATACTCGGTGTTGCAGTATTTTTACTCTATGAAGTGTCAACTCTACGGTTACAGTGACAGAGGAGGTACAGTAGAGTTTTTCAAACTGGCACAATTTCAACAATGTGGCATCTACTAACCACCGCACCACCTGACGTACAGTTTCACACATGATGAAGGTGTTGAATTGATACATAAAGCTTCAGCAAAGTGCCAATGAATGTGAATCACATTTTTTCTTCTGAATGATAAATGATAGTACAACATTTAGCACTATTATCCTCACACTTGTGTTAAGCAGTACGCTTTTGATCTCTGTTTTGTTGTGGAATGTAGTTTGAAACACGTAACAACGTTTTTCTTTTCAAAATAGCTTCAGTATTAGGATGTAAAACTGTGTCCTAAGTGAAGCCCGAGCAGCAGGGTGTGTTTGTGCTCACTGCCTCACTCCGTGGTGGAAGTTCGTGCCACTGTGTAAACCCTTCCCAGTGAGCCCCACAGCCCTATGTGAAATGTGACACAAGCTTGGGTGCTCCTTTAAGGCATGCCTTTTCTATGTGTGTGCATTACCGTGTGTGTGTTTCCACTGTCTGTGTGCGGGGGCCTGTGTGTATGTAGGGTGGGGGTCAAGCCTCCATTTTTGCCAGGGCGTCCTCAGCAGCTGTCAACTGGCATGCCAGAGGGAGCGTCACTCACAGTGGTGATACAGGGGTGCAGACGTGAACCGAGGCTCTGTGCAGTTTGATCCAGGAAGGTTTACTCTCACCGTCTCCGGCCCCACCATGGCGGATCAGTACCAGTACAACACCAACGAGGAAAAGATCGTGAAGGACAGCAACACCAAGGAGATTGATCTGATCAACAGAGACCCCAAGCAGATCAATGAAGACGTGGTGAAGGTTTGTGCAGCATGGAGACACCACCCTGTCACAGAAAGGATTAGGAACATAAGCTGTTATCTGAGGAGATCAAATTAATGAAGTAGAGACAAAGACAGGAGAAGAGATTACTATACTATCTGGAAAATCCCTAAATAGATCAAGAGCTTTTCCTGTTGCCTGGGCAGAACCCAACGTTTATTTTGGGAATGGGGTAGAAGTGTGTGAAACTGATACCTGTGCCTGTGATTTATTACGTTTTGACTACTGTTTATCCTGTGATCGTTGCCCTGTTAGCGCAAGAAAAAGAAATCACTAAGAAAAAAAGCTAAAATGTCCTTGTTTGTTATGACTGCAAGGGCTTTATGGTCAATGAAGATGGTTCATTACACGTTATTAGCAGAGTATATGTTCAGTATCTGCACTACTTAGTTTGAACTGATTTGCATGTCTGTTTTAAACTGGAAAGTGTTTTAACTTACTGCTAATAGTCTGGTCTTTAGCATTTACACGTTTTATTCAAGCAGTCATTTTCTGCGTACATTTTCAAATAAAGTCATTCTAATTGAAACCTTCAACCTCATTAGTCAGGAACCTTTCTGGATGTTTGCAAGCTTAGGGTGTCCATTTATAGTTTCCAAAGGACACTGACTGTTCTTATGCTGAATTTAACTCCAGCAATTCTTCTAAGAGCTGAACGAGGCCAGAGCTGACTGAGAAGATATAAAACAGTGGATGTTTAGCACTTTATTCAGAGGATGATCTCGGGAGGCTATCTACAGGAAACACACAACCGATGGTATCCAGACTCCAGAGCTCTGAAAGAAAACAAAAGGCTTTAGAACTGTTCGTCTGTCTGTCATGATTAGGTTGATTTGCATTTCATATATGAGTCTAATCTTGGAAAGCTTTTCTAAAGGGGAAGGTGACACATACTGAAAACAGATTAGACGATTGTACAGTTGCTCTCATGCATTTTACATGAGGTGAACTTCAGTTACTAAGAAGTAGGTTGGAAGAGAGCTTTTAGAAATGATTGTAATCAGTGTTAAAAGCCACTCCATAACTTTGCCATGACATTTAGGGAATTTTTCGACACATAATTGTTTTTTCTGCATACATTTGACCCTAACACGTCTATCTTTGCACTTCAGATATTCAGAGCCCAAAGAGCTCTGTTTGAGGGAGAGGAAAAAGTGGTGTGCACTCAGGGATGTGTCGTAATGAAAGCCCCTTTTTAAATGTCCCTTTTAGGTGGACTTTGAGGATATCATTGCAGAGCCTGACGGGACACACAGCCTGGATGGGGTTTGGAAACTCAGCTACACCACCTTTACTGTGTCCAAGTACTGGTGCTACCGCATCCTGTCTGCTGTCTTTGGCATCCCTGTTGCTCTTCTGTGGGGCTTCCTGTTCGCTTGCATCTCCTTCTGCCACATCTGGGCCGTGGTTCCCTGCATCAAGAGCTGCCTGATCGAGTCGCAGTGCATCAGCCGCATCTACTCCCTCTGCATCCAGACCTTCTGTGATCCCTTCTTTGAAGCACTGGGCAAGGTCTTCAGCAGTGTGCGCGTTGCAGTGCGCAAAGAAGTCTAAAAACTCACACTGTAGTGTTTATAGTATGATCGGATGAAGTGCGGTATCTTTTTATACACCAGAAGTTCAGTCCAGGCGTCTCAGTCCCTCATAGTCCTCCTCCTTCCTTCATAACATGCCGTTCCCCACCCACCCATCCTCAAGCTGGGTCCTGATATGCCCTGTGTGCCTATTGCCACCATGAAGCCCAGTGACAGCTGCAGCAGGCAGCGTGGTTCTGTGACAGCTCTGGCACTCCTGCAGGGCTCAGTGCGTCTCACTGAGGGAGGAGAGGACTGCCTGCCATGACCAGGATCTGTCTGTAATCATGTATTTGTGTCACAAAAAGCCAAAGACATTTCAACAGATGATATAAACCCCCCAACATTGCTCAACCTGTGGACAATGCTCCATGTATGCATTACATTTTGCCATTATTAAATATTGTATTGACGCTGTATGTGCCTGGTAAAGTTGAACTCTATATTAATGTAATTGGATTTGGTATAATGACCTTATTTAAAGAGCTCTAACAGAAAGAAAGCATTTGAAAAAAAAAAATATTTTGTCATTCTTGATGACTCCACTTGCTTAATTGTACATGTAAGAAATATGTTGAACCAACCATGCCGATAAACTACTTCCTTTTACCGAAGCGTGAGATTAGTGGAATATTTGACTACTCCACATTTCAGTCACGTCTGTTAACAAGTATGCAATGAACTACTGGTGGAGTAAAGTAAGGAGGGAATTGCATTTTTCAACAGTGTTTTATTAATTATGTATAAAGTATAAGAACTTTGCTGCTATTGTGCACCTCTAGTTGAGAAACGTTAATTATACATGGGCTGGAACTTTTCTAAGTACATTTCACAATTGATGAAACTGTGCTTATAATAAGTGTATTGCATCACTGGTTCACCGTTTGCTTGAAAGTATATTATGTGTGTTATTTCAGGTCAATGTGAGAGGCTGGAGAAATACATTTTTAAGATTCACCAACCATCTTAACTGCGTTTCAGTGAATTTTTTTGACAGTGACCTTGGAGCTGTGACCCACTAGAGGCTGCTGTTGTGTCTCTTTTACAGTGTCTCTCTGGTGTCACCACGCCCTTCTTTGTTCGTGTTCTTCTGGCCAACACATCCTGGTCCTTTGCTGCATCTGGAAATGCACTGCTAGAGATAATATGTGCAGAGACACCACACCGTGTTAAAGCATTAGTCTGATGAAGGATTGTGTCAACAAGAAGCAACAGTGATTTATTGGCCAATACATAGAAAGTCAATATGCAGACTAAAAATGCAGCCAAGAAAAAAACACATTGTCCACAATTACAATTTAATTATATATTTTGGACTATTTTGGAAATGATTAATTAAACATGAGCAATTGCAAACATACTGTTAATAAAAATGGTCCTCCACACATTGTGGGAGATTTGAAAATTAAAAGAAATATATTTGGTAATGAAGTTCAAAGCAAAGGTCTTTTCTTTAACTCTGTTAGGTCTTTAGTATAAGTAACTGTTTTATAATAACAATCATAAATAATCGGTAAATGGATAATAAATGACCAATTCAGGTAATAGTTATATTACTATTAACAAACTATTACATTAAAATGAAAACATGTTTACTAATTAATATAATATAATAATGCAGTAATTTATACCTGATCATTATAATACCATGGTTGATGGTTTAAAATATGTAACTATACACAATATTTAGATGGATGATTAATATTCTTTGCATAATTTCTCCTCAAACAAGACTCTCCTCTTGTGCTTCATTATCTTAGGGAAAGTCACATTCTTAGGATAAACCCCCCCTAAATATTACTTAGCTTTTTTTTTATAATTTCAATTTTAGTTTATTGATAAGCTCTAAAACGTAGACAATACAATTATAAAATCAAAGCAACGATACGGTGTAATGCAGTGTAAATACCCAGCAGCTAACCTGTATAAACATGATTTACTTCAGAGATATTGAGTTGGATTGTTTTTATTGACAAAGTTAGCTTTTATTCCGGTCATTTCTAATTATTGACAGGGATAATCAATGTGCTGGAAATTGATCTCAACCTGGACGGCCCTTACATTTGAAACTTTTACATGAATATATATACACAACTGACAAAAAACAGCCTCATGCTTAATTAGCTTTTCAACAGAGAATGCGATAGGGAGCTCATGGCCACAGTTTACGTTTATTGGCGCTTCCTGCGGGATATTGCACCATTGATTGTTGACCCAAAATGTGTTCAAAACAAGGTGTTACTTTAGTTCACTCCCCTGGTGTGCACGTGCTCCTGATCTCAACCCAATAATGCATTTTGAGCTGAGGCTAAACAGGAAGTTTCAATGTGCTGCCAAAACTGTGCAGGAACTCAGTCACGTTATTGATTCTGTGTCAACAAACATCCGGACATTTCCAGCAGCATTGCCAAGGCTTTCAAGAGGTGGTAGGTGCTCCTAATGAGCATCAGCAAGGTATAAATAATAAAGCTGTGTGTGTTTTTGTGCTGCTTTCGCTCTTTATTTATTTTTCAAGCGATTTTTATTTTCTTTTTACCAGGGAAAGACATGACATTTCTCATCTAACAACATATCAAGTACAGTAAGTAAGCATAGATGTATGCAATCCACTTTAAATATAACAAAGTAGTTCACAATATTTAGAATAGATAGTTAATTTCATCATAACACAGACAGCAGGATCCACAAGCTTTGCAACTGAATCAAAAATGTTTACAGTGCTTAAAAAATATTCTCTTTACTTCCTCTTCACTGTACACATATATACTGTACATCTCAAACAAGAATAATATAAAAACAAAAGTCAAGTGATTGCTCAGCTTGGTCTGTGATTATCTTATACGTCTTTATGAACATGAAATACCACACCATTACTCCTTTTCTGTACACATTTCTATCTCACAATTCCACTTCACACTGTGAAATACTGTTAATAAAACAATGAAGACCTTTTTTGTTTGTTTTTTCCTTCAGGGCTTGAACTTGCGAGGTGTATCTGAAGGAGTTGAACTGCTAGATGTGACGCAGGTGTTTGAGAGGAAGGCTCGAGAGAGAAGGGAAGACGGGTTTATGTGGAGGATGTCTGTGTGATGCTCCTCTGGCTGCTGGTGCTCTTAATGACAAAGGTGGAGGAGTTGCTCTTGTGACTGCAGTCAAAGTCACGCTGGGAGGACTTGAGGTAGCGTGTGGAACAGCACAGGAAGTTCTGCTTGAGATCCTGGAACAGATGCCCCGCGAAGCACATGTAGATCCAGGGGTTACAGCAGCTGTTGAGGCTGGCCAGAAGCATGGAGATGATGAAGGGCATGGCTGCAGGAGATTAGGGAGAGACAAGTTATTGACAAAGCAAAAACCTGCAATTTAATTTACTCTGTGAAAGAAAAAAAGAGGCTAGCATTGAGTTTCACTTGTGATGCTTTTTGATCCATGGCTGTAGAGAAGGCATTGTTGGTTGATCAGTGTAATACTATTTTTCCAGATTGCAATATATTAACTGCTATGTGAATTGTTTTGAATCATAAACCCATGGTCCCCAGGGATTGAATTTCAATAATGGTGGCATTCACCTGAGCCTTGACAACTATTGAGTGGTTTGGTTTGAACTAAGGTACAGAAATCTATGCCCATCTTTAGGATGAATCATACAAACCTTAATTAATGTATTGCTTTTAATCTAGAAAAAATGTCAGGTCACATGTTGCCCAGCATTTTAGCTGGCTGAAATTAGATCATGCTAACATGAATACCGTAATGTAAAACCAATTCTCAGTCTTTGGAATCAGAAATTGAGAAGGCATAGGAGTGTCATAATACTTCCAGCTCAAGCGTGAGAAATAAACACACGATGATGTCAATGGAAATATGTTCAATCAAGCCAGAAAGCAATGAATTTCTAAAACAAAGCAAATTCCTGCAAAAACACTTTCAAGGTTAGACTGCGAGAGACGGAAATGTTGATCACACCACATCCATGTATTTGGCTCGTATCCTGTATTTAGCCTCTTCTTACTGATTGTTAATCCATCTGTGCTCTTGCTATTCTCATGTTGTCGTTAAAGACAACAGTTTAATGTCCCTGAGCTCCAACAAAATGTCTCTAAGTAAATTATCTCTGTAAGGGCACGAAAGTCACACGCATGATTAATAAGAATTTATCATCAGCCATTAGGGGATGGATTTATGAGACTAAAAATGTAACTCAGTGCAGATGATATAAATACCCTTCAGCTATTTTGTCATGGGTTTAAAAAAAACCTTTGGGTAGACACTGTGCTAAATATATTCGATGTATGAAAATGGCAGTAAAATGTATTAGATATACTAAACATATATTTTAACCTGAGCATTAAAATCCAAATGAATGAAACATTCTACAAAATGCTAGAAAGGTGTTTTAGCAGCTGCTATTAGACATATGTAACCTGTGAGCCATGGGTTAACCTGCTCTATTACAGACTATGCTGCTGAGAGAGAGGAGGAAACCATGCTTCATTGGAGACGGCGTGAAAGACCAACTGCTGATTATCAAGACTTCTTATCGGGGTGGATGAGAGCAAAGCAGGGATTCAATTTGAATAATAGAAAGAACTATCGAGACTTGACTGAATTAATTCAGTGTCTTTCACGAGAGCGATGATTCGCACAGCAAGTGAAAAGGTAGGATTATCCTCCCCTGGGTGGTACATCTGTCTTAATGTCAGAGCTGATACTGGGCAGCCCCTAAAGACACTTCGGCAAGTCATTAACAAGGACACTTAGTGGTCATTCTTGTTCCCTGATGGTAAATGCAGTGCAGTAATCACATTTCCATTGAAACATCAAGTGATATTTATGAGTAACATTGCTTTCAGAGGGCTTTATACCTGAGACCCTGCCTTGCTTTTCTTGCTGCTAGTAAAGACAAAACTGTGTATACAAACTGACATTTACACTTGGACATTGAACACTGGGCTTTGTGTCCACTAAGTACTTAACACAGATCAACACGTGAGTCTGAGTCAGCACCCGAGGGCACCAGGCTCAGCGGGGGTAGATATTCACGTCGATACCATTTTTGGGAGGTTGTGTTCGTGTCTGAGTCAGAGCAAAACCTTCAGGTGTTTTTGTCCTCGAGGTAATCTGTCGGTTAATGTGAAATAACAGGCGCTACTGACGTCAAAAAGATTGGAAGGATAGGACAGTGACATTTCCAAAAATCATATTGATGAGTGGGTTGCTAAAAATGGAAATGTCCCTTCTGTGACAGTACTGGCTCTTTCACAGTAAAACAGAAGTTTTGTTGGAACTTTGACAAAGCAATTTGGCTCTTTGTTCAATCATTTAAAACATGCACTTATTGGCTCAATGGGAAATTGTATTTGAGTTTCAAACTTGTGTGTGCTACAAAGCTGATCAAATTGTGGCTAAAGCAGTTCAAATTAGATGATATACAAGATGCCACTGGGACATCTGTAAAGTAAAAATGAATCTACCACAAGAAATCATTTAGCGTAGCTTGGGGAAAGCTATCTAGGCCTTGTGCAAAGGTAAACAAATATTTTACTAATAAAAGTATTTAAAATATTTTTTTATATGTACAAAAATGAGGGTGGAAAATGTAGTATTTCCCATTTTATGTGGAACTACGTGCTGGACTGTTTCTGGGCCAATTAAGGAGAAATATGTTATGAAAGAGCAAGCCAGCTTCTTATCTAAGTGTCTGAAAAAACACATTTTAATAAATGTCAAACTATACATTTGAACAAAAGTGTTGTTACCTGTACCAGGGTTTACTAAATCAATCATCGCAGAGCAGATGATTACTTTGGTAAATGGGGAACAGTGTGGAGAAAGTGTGGTAGTCTGCATATAAGTACATAAACTGCTCCTACACATCCTTTGTCTGTTGCCTTTCAAACACACACGGCAACCTTTAAGAAGCAATTTTGCACTTATATTGAAATGTCAGCTTGTTTGATGCATGGTGAAAACAAAAAGATGTCTTTATTAAGTATATCCCAGAGCAAACTATTCTAATTATTTGTATAATGCTGCCAATAACTCACAAACATGCTGAAATAATGTACTTTTCTGCACCATGAAAATGAATTTAACTTTAGATATCCAATTATGTTTTTGCTTCGCACAATGTGCAAACAACATGCTATGGATATGTTCCATGGTGAATGACCTAAGCATTATCATAATCTTTGTTTGAGGTGCTATTTAAATATTTGCTATATATCGCTGCAGGTTGACTTAGCAAAGATTACACATTAATAATGAGTTTTCTTTTTACGCTCCTCACTGGATGCTAATATTTCACTACAATTGTTCTCATATGCCCCATTAAAATTCAAAACACATTCAAGCAACCTTAATGACTACATTAACGGCAATTAACTGCAACAACAAAATCTTACTTAACCTGATGTTTTGTTCATACTGTTTCCTTTTAACATTTGTGAATGTTTGAAACACGTTTGCAGGGTACAGGGTCTTCCCTTAGCGAGGGATTCAAAGCTTTGCAGTCTGGGCTCACCTAATGGCCACTCTATCTGCACACACACAGGAGACACTGCCGCCTAGTTTTTTTACACAAACACTGGCAACGTGTCACTGCCAATTCTAGCCTTTCTGAAGAAGTGTTCACGTGGACGACAGCCATCAGACGTCAGCCTCCGCCCTGCACTGAGCCATGCTCTGCAACAGAAAATGAATTCATCACTTTATTTTCCATTCAAGGGACAGAGCACCTTTGCTGCTATTTTTTCCAGCACTGTAAATATCACTGAGAGGTTAAACAACAAAGCCATTCATAGCAATTTACCTCAGTGTTGGAGAACTGGATGACAGCTAAGGGCAACTGTTTAGCCCCAGAGTGTAAAGAGCTCAAATGAACAATGCCACTTGATGACAGCGACACAACCATTCAGCTGGAGCCTTAAACACAAACCCACAGAGGCAAAGAAAAGACCAGAGGCCTGAAACACAAACATCTATTTACTCTTCACTCATCCTGAAACTTCCTATTCCCTACATGTAGGCCTATTTAAGTCTGTCTTTTTAGAACATGTTTCTCTTTTTAAATGTTTTGTCTGGGAAAATACAAGGTTTGTAATGTCTTTGAGGACATGCAGACATCTCATATTAAAAGCTGTACTGCCCAGAAATCCCCTTAGATCATACAGACAAATGAAAACACATTTAATATTAAACACTTTGGACACTCTGTTGGCTTTTACTTTAATGGTGCCTTTTATTTACAGTAGTTATATTGAAATGTAATGGAAATATAGAAGGAGAAAAGAGGCAGAGTCCAAATAACTTGTGATTATTGGTAGATTAAATCTTTTTTTGGTAAATGGGTGTGGCCATGTGCCAGCCTGTCGATAAATGTAGGGCCCATATACATGGTTGCTAAGTGACCTATTGTGAATAAATGTCAACGACACTCCAACGTACCTTGCAGGCACAGAGCTCTTTGGCGCGTGTATGCGCACAATAATTTGATCAATGATTAGCCTTCAGTCGGTCTCTGCAGGTCGAGGAGCGTCGAAGGAAACTCGTGAAGTAATGCATACTGCTTTTTGCACTTTAAAGGGCCTACCCAATTCTTTTTAATCATGAGAAATATGATTTATTATGACATATAAGACATATTGCTCCTGCTATGCATTTCTGATGTAAAATGACCCCGTGTTTCAAATGTTGGTGGTGAGGGGACAGGGACTTCGTAATAACTGTGGGATAAGGATGTGTTTTTGATTAAAAACCCTGACATTTACAAACTTTAAAATGCCTTATTTGAACAAAATCCAAATCCTTTGCTATAAAATCTGACATGTTAAGTAGTTCAAAAATGTATTTCACGTTTATTGTTTGTCTGAGTGTCAAACCTCCTGCACTGCACCCATCCGCACCGCACCCTGGCTGCGTTATTTACCCTGACACTAAAACGGCAGAACCAGGCTCTCAATGAGTCAGCCATTAAACCATAGTGCTTTATTAATATGAATGAGGAAAGCAAAATACACACATCTCAAAGATTGGGTTAGGTGTTCTATGTTTGTTCCATGGATACGCAAGCGTTGGTATCCCCGTGCGTAAAGAGCTCTGTTGCGCACAGCAATATTGATATGCCTCACGGATATCCATTAATTACCATATCGCCAGGAAAATGTGCAAAACGGTTGAACATATGAATACTGTGTTAGGGTTTTAATCATTGTAAATGCGTAATAACTCGCAGCATGGCACACACTCAAAATCAACCTACCCTCACGAGGCGCAGCTGGATCCCACGCAGACCACATCTGAACAGAGAAAAAGGGTGTCCAGCAGACGATATAAGCCAAAACGATCACAAAAGTCATTTTCACGGTGGTTATCTTCGCCTTGGAGATGAGCTTAACGCTGCTCACGCGGGCCAGTGTGTTACATTTGGAGGCTTTGGGCGTCAGGCTTATACACTGCTCGCGCCTGGTTTTCAGTTTAAAGTTTTGCCATATTTTGAAGCTTATTAACCCGTAGCAAATGCTCAGTATTGCCACCGGGATGATATATATGGTGAGGCTGATCCATGTGATGTAAGCTTTGGCACCCCACGGCTTTACGAAGTCGCCCCAGCAGTCATACACTCCGGATCCAGCCGAGCCAACCTCGATCAGGGAGAAAATGAACATCTGCGGGATACTGAAGATCAAGCTTATGACCCAGGAAACAATGACATAAAAACGGTCTTTTCTCCTGTGCAAAGAACGGAGAGGCTGGCAAATTGCCAAACACCTGTCTACGGACATCAAAACTAACATGTAAGTGGACGCGAACATCCCAACGACCTGTAGGTATTTCACTAACCTGCACAAAACGTCCGGTCCATAGAACCGAAATGTAATGTCCCAGATAAGTTGAGGGAGAACTTGAAATATCGCCACAACTAGATCGGCGATACTCAGGTGCTTCATGAAGTAATACATGCGGGACTGGCTGTGTTTGGTAGTGTGGATGGCCAGCAGGACGCACAGGTTCCCCGCCAGCGCCAGAAACAGCACCAGGGCGAGCACAGTCACCTCCACCTTCGCCACCTCTTCATCCCGCGTCAGAGGGTTCGTCTTATTCAACAAACCGGTCCCGTTAACGATACTTGAGTTCCTCCAGGAATCGTTAAAGTGCCAAAAGTCACTTTCATTTGAAATAATCTCCATTGTAGCAGTCTTGTCCTCTGTAGATGCGTAAGGGGTTTGCACTCATGCAATAACTTAAACAGTCACTTAGAGGGTCTTAAGTGGAAAAGTCTTCCTTGCGTCCTCAGGTGTTCAAACGCAGGGTGAGGTTTGATGAGTCTTAACACATATTCATCAAGGATTACCAAGGATTTGTAAATCAATCTCCCAACCTTTCTAGAAACTGCAGACTGAAATATTCCACACACTCTGCCAAAAGAAAAGTAACCTTAAAGTTCAGAAAATCTTCAATGTGGATTTACTAGATATAATAGAGTAAAAAAATCTGTGAGTTTACAATTTACTGGCTATAGGTAATTCTCCAAAATCCAAAGAATTAGCAGGCTGTGAAGAAATACAAACACAGTCAATATTCACTTTAAAAACAAAAAATGCCACTTAAATTAAAATGTGACGAGAAAAAGTGCTGCAGAAATTGTAAGCTCCAACATCCTCTCTGGTAAGAATCGGAATGGCAAGCACCTCAGCACTCAACCCGTTATATCTGTCCCCGGTTCAGTGTACAGAGAGAAAACCCATCACCTCCACAAGGGAGCGATGTGAGGCGTTCATAAGTGTCCTCCCATCCTGCTCTGCAATTCGGAGCCCAAACCCCTGCATAAACCCCTCGACATACTCTCACTGACCTCATTTTGTGCAATAATTGAGCTGTCCATACTGATGTTTGGGAGAAAGCAGTGGCCACACAGTGAAGCCTTTGGTGCAAAAGCTTTGCTGTCATTATGAGATAGTTTCAGTGTGCTATAATCTGGGTTCAAATGAGACTGAACCTTCTGCTGGATACTCAAAGATGTAATTTGACCTGCGTTTTTAATAAGTGAACAGCTAAACACATACACATTCCTAGGCTTCAACTGAGAGGCAACATTAAAGGTAAAACAGGTGACATGCAAATATCAGAATTAAAACGATTTCTGAGGTTTAAGTGTGTCAAAAACACACACAAACATAGTTTCTATCTACTTAAAAACTGTTCAAAGCCACCATGGTTTAAAAGTAAACTGCACCTGCATGTGTGACATCATCAAGGTAACACCCTCTGAGCTAAATGAATATGAATGAGAAGAGGAGTATTTTGGCACATAAAGCCATACGCTTTTTCATGAGAGGACACAGAGCTCGGCACACATGTTTCATGTTCACACTATACATGTGTTTTTTATCGTCCATGTCTAAAGGCATCTTAGACTACAATAATGACACACTTTGGGAGAACCTTGTTGATGTATAGGATCCAAGCCCATATTTGAAGATAAAATGAATAACAAAATTCCTTATTGTTGTTGTTATTCTGTTTCTCATTACTTTTGTCCTGAAGGTCATAAGGTTATTGTAAAGGTGTCCATGATTACCTCTTACCCTCATAACCATGGGGGGAAAGCTGTTGAAATGTAGCTGGCAATGTTGTGCGACGTCCATGTTAACATCCATGTGCTACATTCCAGCCGTTCTCTCGAAGATATATGTCTTCTCCCTATCTGTGTCGCCAAGTGCAATGCTGCAGAATTAGGGACTAAAATAAAGAAGGTCAATCCATTAATACTTAATTAAGGAGAGCGATGTACCAGGAATAGTCTATCAATTTAACATGAAAACCATTATACATGAATGTATACAGTTTAATGCTGAAATGTCTTAGTAAAGGAATGAAAATGGCCATACTGTATGAGAGGATTCGTTACAGACACTTAGAGGAGTAGGGGTTTTTGTAAAAATGTAATATACCAATCGTGTCTCATTATGCTTTCTAAATTCTGTTTTAATGGATACAAAATAAAATACAGCACAATGTATGTGAAACCAAACATGTTGTCGATCATGATCATTTATAGGTTTATAAGTGCCAATACTCAACACTGACTTTTTAAGTACACATCTTGTAGGGACATGATTGATAATATGATTTTAATTAACCCCAATGCTAACAGAATCAGAAGTGCTGGTAGTCATATTTGTCAACTACTGTGCGGCTCTTTAAATTTCCAGCAGTTGCAAACCCTGCGGGCAAAGGCCTCTGGTCTTATACCAATGCCAAGGGGGAGGGTTGTTTCCCCCCTTTTTGTGGCTTTGGGTTTTGGAAAATGGCAGACCCACTGGAATTTCAAAGCACATGAAACGTCATGTAAGCTGAAGATGATTTAGGGATGACTGGAAATAAAAAGGACAAGGAGGAAGAAGCATAATGATACATCAAATCTAATGATGTGACTTGTGAATTTGGAAAGAATCATTGAATGATCTCACTGACTACATTTTCTAGTGAGCCACGTGAAATGAGACAGCAAATGAGGAAAGAAACTGGAAATAGTCTGAAAACAACAAAAACAACAAAATAGCAAGTGCCATTTGAAAGTTTGGTGCAGACAGAATATTGCTAGCACTCATTATAAATTAAATACAGTTTAAGTCTTAGATGTGAAGTAAAGAAATGTGTTTTTCAAGGTTTTACGTCCACAAAAGAAAGGGCCAGTCACTGCTGCAAAGCTTTAGGGAGGTTATGCCAGATAAGATTTATTGGGAGATAAGGCTTAGAATATTTTAGTGTCAGGAGTTTGGACTTGCTTAGCAGTGTGGAGTGAGTATCTGATGGAAGCTGTTTGCAACAAGCAAGATGCGGTTAATGCTAAATAGAGATAAATAGGCGATGTCCGTTTCAGGTGCTGGGTCCTCCAAAGTCTGCATTTCTAGACTAAATGTGTCATAATGAGGTCTGTCTCACAAAGAATCCTCTTAATGTAACAAATAAATAGTGTAAAGTCCAGTGTGGAGCGAGCAACCTCCCCGGTCCTGTTGACTCTGCTTTGACTGTGTTCTATGTAAATTGAACAGGTATAAGTTTTCCTTTGTTCCACTGTAAATCAAGCTGCTGAACAGTATTGTGATTATGCTGTGTTAGGAGTTGTTGGGAGGTGCAATGTTTACAGTGTAGTTTGTGCAACCGAGAAGGTTAAATAGGGAAAGTGCAATATGTGTAAATAGGTATGGACACAATAGGGATATGTGCAATTTGACGGACACTATGCATAGGTTTAATAGGGAAAGTGCAATATTTGATTTGTGTATGTGCAATAGGGATATGTGCAATAGGGAAAGTGCTGTACCTGTATGTTTCTTGTTTGTTTATTTGCCATGTGATATGTGATCTCTGTTCTGTATCTATGACTGATTGTCCTAAATGTTTTATGTTTATTATCTCGATGCCCAAGACAAATTTCTCCTAAGGGGGACAATAAAGCTCTATCTTATCTTATCTATCTATCTATCTAAATGAGCTGTGCGCTTCATCAACTTGCAGAGACCATTATCACATTCACCAGTTGTTAAATATTGGAGGCAAGAAAATCAGTATTGCTGGAAGCCTGTTCTAGTTCTTAGTCAGGGTCGTCACGGAAAAATATTTGGGTATTTATAATTCATTAAAATAATTTGACCTCAATAAAGAATTTGACCTCAAAGTCATATTGATCTGTGATGATGAAAAATGTGGCAATTTTTCATCATCACAGATTAATATGACTGAGGTCAAATTCTTTATTACAATCTTAAAAGGACCTGATTTTAGGAGTTTATGTGGAACACCTGAACACTCAGTTTTCATCTCTGTGAGGATCACTTCATTTTGGCAGGAGGAGAAGGAAAATAGTATTTGAAGTTGGAAAGGACAACTGCATGTGAGCCATTGTGATTCAGGTGCACATGTTAGCAGCATGAGGTCTGGCGTGAAGTTTCTGCTGTCGGATTAAAAGGACAGAAAGCTGTGAAGCTTTGTAGACCTGATTACTAAAATAGAGAGGCGGGGTAGTGGAGAGATTCTTCTTGCCATAAAAAGAACAAATTAAGATGAGAAGGCTGAGAGAAGTCCAGGATCCATGTGGCGAGCCAAAACTGTGAGGGATATAAGAGAAAGAATAAGGATGGAGAAAATAATGCTCTGGATTTTTCTGATATTTATGACATTGCCAGGTGAAATCTTCAAAACATCTTTAGAGTGATTTATTTTATGTCCGGCCCAGTAAGGAGCGTTGAAGGCGAAGGTTGTAAATTAAGTCAGCAGACATGTCATTTGGTTACACAGAATGACTCCAGTAAATGCGTAGACTTGGGTTGTAAACACAACTCTATTTTATTTGACATTGTATAATATTACTTGCATCACTCTAACAAAACTATTTTGCTACGATGATCCTGTTATATTTTATATAGTAATGCATTTTCCCTGTACTAAATAAAGATACTAAACACATGTACTGAATAACATTACAATACTATAATATTGTGTACATTGTATTTATTATTCAAACCTATAACTAAAACTAAATAAAGAGTTCGTAAATCATGGAGGCTTGAGTTGCACTAATAAACATATTTTAAACAGACATTAGTATAATTCACTAAAGGCATGGTCATTGCATGGCTTTTTTTTACCTACCTCACTAATTTTAAAAAATTTTTTTTTAATTTCATATAAATATTTCTTTATATGTTTGCTAAATCTCAGTCTGTCTCTGCTGTAAAAACATGTGCCACTTGAGACTTCAAAAGATCTTGGTTTTTTTGTATCTTAAATTACAAAAGACACATTAAAGGAATTCCTCTTCCCACTAATATCTACATGGATTTCAGGTCAAAATGTTTTTGTATAAAACGATTATTTTCTAGAGAAATATGGTAATATAATAAGGCGCTAAGAAAGCTGCTTTAAGGGCTGATCATAACAACAGATGGTTGTGGTCATTGGATACACAGTAAACATTGGAGAAACACTTATTTTAACACTGACAACTTTAGGGATTATTATACCCAGTATTTAAGTAATGAATTTATATTTTTCCCTTTTTTCTTAAGCCACATAAACCTGTGCAACATATCTATCCCACCATTTCCCGGCTGATTCCAGCTGCTCAGCAATTTTTTCCGTGCCATTCCCACACATATTGGGCTTTGAGTTGACAGATCCAATTAGAGACAAGGTACAGGCCCAAGCCCCAGATGAAGAAAGATACAAAGGTTGGGCACGCTAATACTCTGGGCTCCTGCTGCTTATGTAATCACTCAATACACCAAGTTCACAGCCTAGCATTTTCCCCCAGTTGATCTTGTGTCTTGAGGTGCATGAAAAAGTAGATCAACACAGAGGGATGCTGTCACTCCTGGCTCAGTGGGTGGACGATAGATTCTGCATGCTATTTAAAGCACCACGGTGAGCCATTAGCCTCATAGAGAAGAAGGTGTTGGAGATTTCCAAGATTACAGCCACATGTTTCAGAGGATTGTAAGATTGAAGTGCAGGTAAACAGGCTAGATTAAGTCTTACATCACACCAGTTTGAGACATATCTCACTCCAGCATGGGATTGTAACTTGCAAATGTGTTAAACAGTATTGCATACAGAGTTCTTCAGGGGGGCCTCACTTCTAAGATAATGACGTGCTTCATTGCAGGAGCTTCCTGAGTTGCTGTTTGATCTTTTTGTTAAAAACAAGATCTAAGACTTCTGCCTCGAAAACAATAACAGAAAAAGACTTCCAGTGGCAGGTCTGAAAAAGATTGATATACGTGTTTGCCCATTGTTTGCCCATTCTGAATGGTGTTGCAGGAAGTGGAATTGGATCTTTAAAAATATAAACAACTTAACATTACCCCTTTTCGGATGACTGTTTTATGTTTGAGGAAATAACTTAAATTTTTTTTAAGCACAAATCATATCTTGTTTGCTGAAAAATATATTGATAATAAATAAATGGCTGCATATGACTCATGCCATAAAAGGGGGAAGTTTGGAGAGAATGTTGATTAGATGTGTTATTGCAAATCCCTTTTCATTACAAGCTTCAGCAATATCAGATACACGTAATTGGGTTTTTCAAATTCACAAAGCCTTAGTTTATAATAACAGAGGCATTGGGCTTATCAAAACTTAACGACCAGTAAACTATATTTGTCTTTCTGTTCCTTTTATTGGTCTGATAAATCAGGGCTGTCTCCTCTATAAATAACAACTCAACTATCATACTCCATTATATGAACAAAACATGCAGTGGATGACAGTACCAGAGCGTTTGTTGTTAAATCGGTGTCTAAAACAAAGTAGAGAGTTGATAAAACAACAAATTGTAGAGACATGAGTTTGACTTTTTACCACAACGGCTGACATCAGGCTCGGGGCTCAACTGGTTAAGCCTAAAGTTACCTGACTATTTTTGGACATGCTTTTTTTATTTGTTTTTATTTATTTAACCAGGATAGGTCTCATTGAGATTAAAAATCTCTTCTTCAAGAGAGTCTTGGCCCAAGAATGGTAACAGCACAGTTACAGACAATTTTACAGTTACACACAATCACAACACAGTCATACACCAAGTTTAGTCGAAGCATTAACGGACACAGCGGCCTGCTTCAAGGTCAGTTAAAGTTGCTTTGAGGGTGTTTAATGAGACCAGCTCTCTGGGTTTCAGCTCAGTTTGAACAGGTCCCAAGCTTGAGGGGCAGCGTAACTGAATGCCCTTTTCCCCAGTTCAGTACGGACCTTTGGTATAGTTAAAGGAAAACGTTCTCGGAGCGAAGCCGATAAGATCCATGCGCTAAGCAAAAAAAAAAATACTGGACACTGATGTGAAACAGCTTCTAACAAATCTAACTGCTTGAGTAAAAAATTGGAAATTAGAAGAAAACACAATGTTCCCACCTATAACTTTGATAATATGACCCTTCCTGTAATCGTGCAACACACTGTAATCAACATATACTGTAAGGAACCCAGTGTACGATCAGACCAGTTAAGCACAAACCCCCGCTTCTTTTCGCATGGTAGTGTTTGTGAGGGATTTATGGGAAAAAGGTGGCGATGGAGAGAAAAACACTAACATTTCACAAGGACGAAGCTACAATAAATCTCGCATTTTGAAAGATTGGTTTGCGGAAGAGGCACTATAATCTATAATATAATTTGTTTCTAAATGGGGGGAAGAAAAAAAGCATATTACACATGTGTCCAACAAATATTTATGCTGAATGTCAATTTAACCCTTTAGAAATCAGGCATCTGCAATGTGTTTGTGCAACCAAGACACTGCATTTGAACTAACAAAGAATTCACCTGCTGTGAACCATGATGGGAATACAAAAAAAAGTATTACAGTTTTTCTCGATTGCTAACACACTAAAATTCAACATAAAGCACAATTATTTTATCTGACACTCAAAGAGCAAAACATCGGCTCAAATCTCCAAAACTCTAAACACGTTTTCAGCTTTTCACACAATTTGCAAATCAACATGGCACTTTTTGCAAACCACAGCACACGTTTCTTCATGTAAGACACAGGAATCTGACATAAAGTCACGTGTTAGCACATTCATAACACTGATATTCAAAAAGCCTCACACATGGACCAATGATCAAGAAACACGTTCCACCTGACCAAACACCTGATGGCATAATTGTTGGCTCATCAATCAGAGAGGTGAGGGTGGTGTCGAGAAGGAGGGAGGAGAGTGAGAGTCGGGTCGAGAAGGAGAAGGAGAACGAGACGACGAAGGTACAACCGAAGGTAAACAACGACATCTTTCATGAGTGGACACCGAAAAATATCAC
>NW_011369947.1:22352790-22367446 GCF_000735185.1 Notothenia coriiceps | reverse complement strand
TATGTGTGTGTGTGTGTGTGTGTGTGTGTGTGTGTGTGTGTGTGTGTGTGTGTGTGTGTGTGTGTGTGTGTGTGTGTGTGTGTGTGTCTGAATAGACAAAACTGCCATTGCCAGAATGGGGCACCATTTGGACCTCATATACCTCTAGTAAAGAGGATATTTGTGGTTGCTTTTTTGATTATTTTGACAACATGTTTGAATTCGTACAAACTGTGCATTGCATTTATCTACTGTGAAATACAAATAGTCACTTTGTTTTAGGAATGATGTTTTTATGAGAAAATGTGTTTTGTCTGCAGGTGATGCATTGACAACAAACAGTATGTTATGTGCAAATGCTTTCAGACTAAAAGGTTGTCTATTTTTCCTCGAGAAACATTATTGTTTATCCATATGTGTGTGTGTGTGCCTTGTTGATTGATTTTATTTGGAATTATATTGTTATAAACAATTTGATGATTCTACACAATCAACAGCACAACTTGAATTACTAGAGTTGTCTATCCATACCATACGGTGCAAGTCTAGTTTTACTCCCAGGATTGCCCAATTGCTTTAGGAGGCAACATGTTCACACAAATCAATACAGTTATGTTCAAGGTAGACAAATATACTATGACTTAAAGATAACATTCAGATTTTCTGTGAACCAAGGCTGACATATCCAAGTGAGTGAAGGTAACCACTGAGTAAAACACACGCTATTGAAGGTCAACCAAGATTGTGGAGAAAACCCTGACAAGACCCTGACGTCTGTACCCCTTACAATGACAGAACAAACATAATTACATGTGTTGACCGCCATAACATAGGCCTTGTCAGAGCTTTAAAACAGGAGTCAAAATATTTCAGCCGAAGCCAGCAGAAAAAGACGGGATTAACATTTTAGGCAAGGGATTTTAAAGACAAGTGTCAAATGTCACAGCATTTAAATACAATTTAATTAGAGTGCCGGTGAGATGGGAAGGATTAAAGTACTATTCATCAAGGTGCAAATACAACCAGTGGCGATAGCGCGCCTTTGTATTGTAGGAGCGTATTTATCTTGGAAAATAAACCAACCAAGCCATTTCCAAAGCTGATTGAAAGAATCCTATTTTAAACTCAAAGCCTGTCAGTATTCCGCCTTTGGCTCGGCAGTATCTCAATATCACACATTTTCTGAAAAAGACTTTCTGCAGACAAGGATCATTTAATATGGAGGTGTGGCTATACAAGATGACATACCTGACCCTGGCGAAGCCTCCCTGGAAAGATGAGACAACCAGTGGAGAATGGTTTCCCAGAAATCAATAAGGTAATATAGTTATATTGGCATTTATGTTATAACATCAAAGCTCTATAGACACAATTCTGCAGTGATAAAATTATCAATGCCAAATAACAGTGCGTTGAATCAGTTTGATGTGAATTGCTAACAGTGTTTGTCTCACTCCAGATGACTTTCTTTGCCAGCTACATCTCGGGCTTCAGCAGGTGTAATGACATGAATACGGTACCCATCAGCAGTGTCATGCGTCGGTTTAATTTTGTCCCTCTCAGGGTGTTATTTTGCAGTGCATATAAACAACTCTGGCGTTCATAAATAAAACCTCTCTCTCAAAGTAAAGGTGACAAGCAGTCATGAGGCTGGCTGGCAGACGCCGGATTGTTCCGTTGGCACCCAATGAGTGTAAATATCCCAGCTCTTTCTCCGACACTGACTCCTGCAGCCATCCATTTGTCTTACTTGCATGGGCTGTAAAATGTAAAAGGCACAGAACACATCCTGGTTTATATCATAGCTCTTTTAAGCAATGTTTTCTTTATCCAGGTTTTTCCTATCACATATTTCAACACACTTAAGCTTTTTTATACCCTCCTCTTCATCTGTCTGTGTCATACAAATTCACAACACAATCACATTGAAGGGAAAATGCAATGAAAATGCATGCATGGAGTGTCAGACTCGATCATCCCTTTCTTTACCTTGTCCTGCTGTTTTTTAATGCTTATTGCTCACCACCACAACAGCTCATTGTTAGAAACACTTGACGAAAACATAACAACAATGCTGCATTGTTCATCTCAGAGGAGGAAAGGTAAACACAATTATTGGTCATGATTTGGACAAGTTTTCAAAGGAAGAAGGAGACTTTTGCGGAAAGAATGTTCTAAAGCTTTTCTTGCCATTACTAGCGGTTTTTCATTGTTAACATTATGTTGCTCAGCAAGGCTCTTTCATCCATATACATGTCTTGTTCAAGGTAATAAGGTATGACACTCCTGAGTCCCTGTGCTCTAGTGTTTATGAACCAGCAGTTATAAGTGTGAAAATTCAAATCAATTAAAATGTGTAACAGTTGAGTCAACATTTGTAACCTTTATGGAATAGTGAACCAAGCTTGTGGATGTGCCAGCACTTATTGCACTGTTAGCATTTGACGCATTACAATCAAATGAGTTAATCTTGATATGGACATTTTACAATTTGGGCCAGAAATGATTAAACCGCAGAAAAATGTGGGGATTTGGGACCGTTTAGCAATAGCTTAATCTCTTAGCAAAGTCTAAAGGCCAAATTGTATCCTGTGTTACTCCTGTGCTTTCTCGTACTTGCCAGAGATGTCTGCCAAGTGAGAGACACATCCTCGTCTCCTGATAAAAGGTCATGTAGAGGTTCGAGTCAGAGATATATCAGGTCAGCGTAACCTTCCACTGAGATTAAAGTGACCTGTCTCCACCCCAGGAGAGAGTGATTCAGACCAAGCCACAGACAGCTGCAAGGGCCAAGGTGCTAGAAAGTGGTCACTGATGGACAATGTGTGAATGTGTTTGCTCATGCATGCAATTGCTAACACCTCGACGATGGCCACACAAGTGTGAATTAGCAGCACCTTAATAAGCGCATGGCACACATTTTCACTCCGGATCCAATGCCAGGGTCATGTCATCTGTAGTTCCAATAAAGGAGAAGGGACAAAAGAAAGAACTTGTGTGCTCTTAGAAATATATGTACTTCTTTGGTATTGTTAAGAATAAAGACCAATTGAGAAGAAAATTGCAAAAGATGTTGTGTTGTTATAAACTGTATGAAAAGTGGGTCAAAACCACAAAAGTCATTTCAAGGTTATTCTGTCCTCGTAAAATTGTATGAGTACTAGTTCACAGTTCTGAACGTTTAATGAATGAAATGAGAAATTAAAGTTATACCACTAAACTGAAGAATTAATTCTTATGCCATATCATTATCCAAGTTCCTTGGGACTCTCTCATTACATTAGAACAACTCAAAATCAACTCAAGGCAGAGTTTTTTTTTATCATTTGTCTTAACAACAACAACAACAACAACAACAACATATAAATATATCAAGACTTGACATGCATCCTGTTATAATCAATGGATCAAATCAAGAGCCACTGACAAGTGTGTCAGACATTTCTCTTACTGCCATCACAATAACAACAACTTGTTGTATTATTGACTATCAGTCAAAGGTCTGACACACTGGTTTTCTCAGAAGAAAAGAAGAAGTAATATGTTTTTGAAATACTCATTGCAATTCTCATACTGTGTTCAGCGCTGGCTAAATGAGAGCTTATCTGATGAAGTAGGTGTTGTCCCCCCAATGTCAACCAATGTCATTTGAAAAAACAGGTATCACAACCTAAGATTTGGGTAAAAACAATTTGTTGTGATATTTATTTGAAAATATTCCTCACATGTTTACTGAGACCCTTCTAATTATTTGGCAAACGTTAGTGGCCCTTACCCTAAAGTGGTGCCATTTGATATTTCTGTACTCAGATTCAAAGCAGTTGCATGCTATCATTCAAATCAAAATGTCACTTTCATGCCTTCTCCTGGACTTTAGGAGGTCCGCACTGATTTGCTCTGTCAGTTTGTGAATGTTTGACAGCCACTGTGTCACGGCTGGACACTGAGACTGCTTGTTTTGCATTCAGAACACACTCGCATCGTGTTTGCGCCAGAGCAGTTTCCATTACCTGACAGGAGACCCAGAGAGCTCAGCAATGATCCCCATGGCAACGTAACACACAGAGAGATTGCACCAGATAGGAAGATGATGTGTGATAATGTGACATGGACTCCTTTATTTCTCTGTTATTTATCCGTTTTTCTCAGAAAAGTCCTTTCCAAAATGTCAGTTTTGAAACATGGTGGGTCATGTTAACATGCTCAGAATTGTTAAAATAACATAAAAACACATTTATTCACTCACATCCGTCTTTGTTTTGAGATGCTATATTTATTGAGTTATATCAATACTGCCATCAGGCATATTTGCCTTTACATGAATGATATGTATTGCACAGCTGTCCTCCAACTCTTTGAAGTGTAAATATTATTGTAATTACTTTAACTGCAGGGCAGGCTGTGTAACACATAGTCACTTAAGATATGCAGGGTACTGATTGAAGTTGATTGCTTCAGATATATAAGCACATGATGAAAGAATATAATGAAAAAGAAAGTAGAAAGAAACAAGTTTAAAAGCCAGGTACTTAACTCTGCCAATTTGCATTTTCATGTTTCAAAACCAGCTTATCACATATTTAAATATGTAAGAATACCACTTTAAACTTTCAGTTATGCTTTCCTAGGGAATGAGATATATGAGCTACAAAGTAGTGCCATTTCACACAAAACATCCATAATTAAGTGCAGCAACCTGAGGTTTGAAGTGTAATATACATAATATATTGTAATTGCACAAGCCACTGTTGCGGTTTTGTACCTTTTGCTTAAACTATACATGGCCTTTACGTATGTCAATCAAAACATTTCATACAGGCTCCAACATTAATGGAACAGTAAGTGCGGTAATAAGCTGAAAGCAGAATCATTTGGGAAACAGAGAGAGAGACGGTATGCATGTGAATAGAAATGTAATGATGAGCAGTGTCATAGGATGAAGGAAAAAAGGCTCTTCATCAAATTCATAATGTTTCAAACAGAGAGATGTGCTGTTGCAGATCGGGGTGTAAACACTGGAACTATTAAGAGGCCGATCACAGGACTGGGAGGCTTTGGGACATGAGGCGTTTTGCCAAGACACACTTTAATAAATTCTATGTGCAACCCCATTGCAGCCTGCAGCTTCCCTGCAAACCAGAGCCGCTCTATGGGCTGATTACAGAGTTTGTCCATGTTGAGTGCTTAAACAGACAGTCCATTAGTCCACTTTAACATTAATCTCCACCACTGCTCCTCCCTATCCTCCTCTTCCTCCTCCTCTCATCATCCATTGTTCCTAAAATGAAACCACTCACAACTTTTTTGTAGATTGATTGGGGTTCTCTATTGCCATCTTACACATTTATGTTTGACCTAGTGATGATCTATCTCCGCTAATAGAAAATGATCCAAAATATAAACTAGCGCCATAGACTGACACATTGAGTGTCTGTCATATGGCACAATGGCAGTAATCCAGTAATAAAGACAACAAATTAAAACAAACATTGTATTCATAAGGGTTTCTGTCAGCATTATAATAACCACTATGTAATCCATTCAAAATTATGATAATAAAATGACAGCTTACTGTCACATGTGAATGAAGAGAAAAACAAATGTCAACGACTGCCTAGTGTTTCATTTCAACTGCCATCCGACATCAGCATCAGTGGTTAGTGTGGGATTTGCATGCGGACGCTCACACTAATTTGATAGCTGAAACCGGCTGACTTCCCTCCAATCTTGAAGCTTAATGGTTTCCCTCCATATTTACATAACATTATACTGACCATCATTGCAGAGTCGCTAACACTGTCCCCATACTGATTGCTGTGCTGTGAGGCATGTTGTGGTGTGACCTCTCACGTGCAGCACTGAACAGAGGCAATCATCTCTCTCGCTGTAAACCCCACTAAAGCTCCTAGAATTATTTTCAATTATAATTTAGTTACTAGCTCACTGATGGCTTTCCCTGAAAACACTTTTCATGTTTTTCATGTCAGGTAAAACACTCAAAAAAAGGATACTGTTTAGTTTTCTAATTATTTGGATTCTGATAGTTACAGACAATGCACATCAACTCAGCTCAACATTTAATTAGTTTCTAAGAGGACTTTAAAGAGTTGGAAATGGCTCTGTGACAGGAGCATCAAAGGTCATATGCCTTAAGCATGGGTGTCACATAATCTGGAGAAAAGCCAGTGGTTCACCAGAGAACCATTGTATTACCTGTTACAACCTACACGTCTAATGGAATCAGGATGTAACAAGATAAGAAACCCCCCCCATCCAAAAAAAACAAAAACCCTAATAGAAGATAACTCAACAGACAATATACTAAGATCTATTCTGTATATTAAAAGTTAAAATAAAGAAAGCATATATTAATATTATGTTCATAACCTCTAGAGCTCTAGCATTTGGATGACAGTATCAATGGGAATCATGTTCTAAAACGACTGGGATTTCTGAAGGGAAATTTGAAAGGTTTCCTGCTGCTTATAAACAGTACTTAGAGAAAACACAACCTCCCCCGACATTTCCAAATGCTAACCACAGTATAATATTCAGCACTACTGCACCCTACCCAAATGTGAATAAGCCGACCGTTTGTCAAGCAAGTTATAATTAGAAACAATTTTTTTGTCCCATCCTTAACCACATAAAACTCAGATAAATCCAATCTAGGAACCCCCTGTGTGTCTGCCTCCAGCAGAAACTCAGGGAAATTCTTAGATCAGCATGTCTGCTGATGAAAGTGAATCCTAGAAGAATCAGAATGAAAGAAAAAGACACTGAAACTGTTTGTGAAAGTTTTTAATAAAGCACTATTCCCTTGTTGTTATAGGAACAAAGAGGAATGAAGACCAAAATAAAATGTTGTTTTGATCTATATCTGTATCCGTGCCCATATGTACATTATCTTTGTATATGACTCACAGCTCCTGGTGGAATACATTTCAGCAGGGAAAGTGTAAACATCCACCCTCAGAGCACATATCATATTGCAATAAATTAGCACAAATGTGAAATAGTCTGTGCAAACATTGATGTAACCAAAAGTCATAAATATTCTCCATATTATCCAAAGTGGCCATGTTCATGGTGAAACAACAAGTGCAACATTGTGGCTTACTGATGAGTTTTTAATAACTTTAATTAAAGGTGTTGCTCACATTCACACTTTATAACAAACTCTGCAGCTCCATGGAAAATCGAATGGTAGCAGATAAATGTATCGACCAGCAAGTGTATAAAGTTTAATCAAGCAAACTAGAGACATAGTTGGTTGAGACCAAGACAGAGCTACCGGACAGTCCAAATAAAGTCAAGGTTGCCATGTGTAAGCAGTTAATTGTCTGCTAACATGTTGCCCGTAACAACCTATGGGCAACTTGTTTTGTAGTGGTATTGCCCCCTTCCCCAAGGTAACTAAAGATAGATGGATTCAGCTTTAAATAACGCACTTTCCAGTTAGTGTTGCTAGATTTGCCTTGTCCTCACACATTCTCTCTTTCCTTTACCCATGTCTCTTTCTTTCTCACACATCCAAATACAGATTTATCTATTTTCTCCTCATCCCCCAAGTCTCTGCGCCCACATATAGTTCAGCTGTGGCTTACAAGGCGCAACCAGATTCAAAGCAACCAAGACAGAGGAGCAATTAGAATCTAAATAAAACGTCTTGTCGTGTTTAAAAGTGCATAGTGTGTCAACCCACGTCATTCTCCCATATGTTTGGCCGGTTTCATTCAGACGTGCATTTCCAGCATGTATGTGTGATATTTTTCACAGTCATTAACACATGGACCAGCTTGTTCATCCAATCTTCAAATAAAAAGACATGAAAAGACGGTTGTGTGGCATACATTAAACAGCAACATGTGTGTCACTGCGGAAGGGGATGACGTTGTGCAGTTGGCGGTGTGTAAGAATACTCGTCATTGCAAAAGCAAAACATGTTTGAAGGCTTGTCAAGACATAAGACACACTGAAGCAGAGTTTTGCCATAGGCCTAATTGCAACGGCCGAATATAGAGTAAACAAAGACGAGTGTGGCAGGCAGTCGGTTCCTTACCCATCCTGCTCTGGTTTACGTTGCAGCTGATTTGTGTATCAGCGATGTTATTTCAATAAATTTGCACCTCGTCTTCTTTACATGAAGAGCAAAGTATTTTTTATGCAACAACAATCGTGCCATTGCTTTTTTACATTTCTGTTGTCACACACACACACACACACACACACACACACACACACACACACACACACACACACACACACACACACACACACACACACACACATGTTTTCATAGACAATACAATTATCATAACATTACATGGCCTAATGCTACAACAAGTGTCTGTGTGGCTTTATGTGGGTGCATGTTCACTCTCATGTTGTTTTGTTCCTGAAGCTGAAGGCTGTGAATATGCCACCCTTTATCTCTTTTGTATTGAAGCCTCATCTGGGAGCTTTTATGCTGTGTCATGTTTAGCCTCAGTTTTTAAAATGATTATACTTGTAGAGCAGAATGATAAACCGTTACACTTCGCAGAAAGGACACATTTTACTCTCACTAATGCATTTCATACATTACCATAATATTCCAGTTGATTTCATTTCCTGAATGCACTGGGTGTTAGACTGTGTAACTGTTTCACATAGAGAATAAACATGGATGACTTAAACATGCATTTCAAGATTCACTTTTGCTATGTCCAGGAGCTTTGGTTTACAAACGTTGTTACCATGCGATTGAGAGTCTGGCTTAGTTTTGTTTTAAAGTTGCACTGCATCAATAATTTCTGAATACATTGGATCTGTAATGCAAAAGTGGTAGTTAGTAATGGCGATCCATAAGGGAATTATCACTAAACTCAGATAACATACTGTATGCAGCTAAAGTGCCAGATATTAACCACGGAAGGCATTGACAATGCAAAACTGTGCAAATAGTGCAGTTGCAGTAAAAACAGCTCACTTTTAAAACCCTTATAGTGAGAATCTAATAGTGAAATCATGTCAGCTTTATATAGCCCCAAAAAATGTTTGCTTCAAAGGCTTTACAAACTACACAGCATAGCCACATGTAGCCCTCTTTACAATGAAGACCTAGAAAGAGGATGACTACACATACACACAATTCAAGGACACCATTCATACAGTGAGAAGAGACAAGGACAACGTTGACACAGAAGGAAAGGCGGAGTATAAGCATATTTTAGACTTGCCAATGTTTGGCAGAGGCCTTAGGATTTCAGAGGGAGATTACATTGAAAAGAATGAGGGGGTGGGAAGATGTGTCAAACCTCCAGAGAAACAGCACATTTCTATAATTTACATAAATGTATGCAATTATCTCTAATGAGGCACACCAGTAGAGACAAGACATGCTCTTCTTGTGAGACCCACTGGGACATGGTCATCTCCTGGAAACATTAGCTGGATTTGTAGATGCTGAAATGTTGATAAAAAGACAAGTGTAGTGTTAGAGAAAACGAAGGGTAGCTATGATTTCTCCAATCTTTGATGAAGGGACAGTGGTGAAGAATGGTAGAGATGACATGCTGCCTCATATAACAAAAGAGTTTGTGTGCACAGCTCCTGACTGTGCCAGAGCACACAAGTGTATTTCACATTGTCATAAACAAGCACTTCTCTTTAGTGCCAGAGCATCAGACACCAGTACAGTACTGTAAGTGTTATGGCATATGAACAATTGTCCATTTATGTCAGCATTCTATTCTGGATGAGCAGGTTTTTTTAATGTGAAATCATTGACCTCCATCTGGTGTTGCTGCTTGCTATGAGTCCTCTTAGTAATTTTTTCAAAACGTAATTTGTTTGTTTGCTTTCTACTCCTAACCGTTTTTCCCGAATTGTGTGTTTCGTTGTAAAAAATAGAGTTTAAATGTTTTCATTTTGTAAGTATTGGGTTTCAGAAAGGGGCACTATCAGAGTGATAGCCTATCCGTAGCTGGAAATCAATTTACAGTTTTTGAAATACTGAATATAACATTATAGATATAATTGATACATTACATAATAAAAATATATAAAAAAACATATTAAAACTGATGATGCAAGAGAAACATCTCCAGTGTGTTGGCTGCAAGTCAAATGTGTGCTTCCAATTGTAACCGCAGGGTGTTTGAATCAGCATGTAGTAATACGTAGAGGAACATTTTATTAAGTTACTGACTCTTTACCACCTATTTTTTCAAGGCAGGGGAACTGGAAAGCCTCCCATCACTAATTCCCATGAGCCTTTGCAGCTGTGTCCTCTCTGGGGTTTACCAGCAACCACATTTCCAATTTCCCTTGAGGTATCCCATTGCATAAGCAGCTGTAATTATAGCATATTGTGCCATTTTAGCAGGAAATAACGTTGTTTTCCTTGAGGGTTGGATAGAAATAGTTCAAAGATTGAAAATAGTTTCCTACTGTAGGTTTTATATTTGTCTGCCCCTTTAGGTTTTAGCTGACGGGGTCAGTGTATGTTTTGGACATTGGATTTTCCAAAATTGAAATACAAGGCGTTTACTAAACTTAAAAAACGGGATGATTTTCATTTTCTACTTCTCAAAACAAAAAATAAAATCACTAGAAAACAGAAACAAAAAACTATAGTTTTTTTCATATTCTGCTACGGGAAATTACCTTACAAAATAAGAGCACAGATGAGGACGGTCAATCCGTGTGTCTACGGTCCATTTGTTTTCACAACGAAAACAGCCAAGACAGCCAAGCCAAGAAACAGACACATATTGAGCACAGAAATATAATAGGCCTATGTCTAAAATGGACAACATTGTTAGGAGATTTAAACCATAGGCCTACAGCCAAGGGCGAACTGGGGGGAAAAAGTGGCCCGGGGATTAATTGACAGACAGGCCCACTTAATGCGTGGCAGGTATCGGCCGGCCGGTGACGAAAGTATGTTACTTAACAAAAAACCCTATGCATTTAATGTTATTTTGGACCATTATTCATATAGTAATCACTTTACCTGAACCAGCATATATGTTACAGCATATATATTTATTGATTTTAATGTTAACAGATCATTGATGCAATAACATTTGGACCCAATTTGCCTGACTTGACGCATGGAATAAAACATGGGCGTAGGAAGCATCCTCAATGTGGGTGAGACAATTTGANNNNAATAAAGCAAAAATGCATGTTTAAGGGTGGCCTTTTATTGTGGCCACCCTAAGGCACACCTGTGAAATAATCATGCTGTCTAATCAGCATCTTGATATGCCACACCTGTGAGGTGGGATGGATTTTCTCGGCAAAGGAGAAGTGCTCACTATCACAGATTTTTTCAGATTTATGAACAATATTTGAGAGAAATGGTTATTTTGTGTATGTAGAAAATGTTTTAGATCTTTGAGTTCATCTCATGAAAAATGGGAGCAAAAACAAAAGTGTTGCGTTTATATTTTTGTTCAGTGTATATCCCTTCTCATTTGGTGTAGGATGTGTGCCCCCTTGTGTGTGATATTGAATACTAAAACCTCTCGCCTTGTGATAAATGGAAGTCCATTATGCACTTCCCTTCTACACCTGGTTTTTACCATCAATTTGTCAAATTTAAAAACCTCAGCTTGCTGGATGTTTCACCCCCTTCACCTAGGACTTTTCTCTTTCAGCTTTCCGTCATTTTGTACTCAGCCGTTCGTGTACAATTACCCTGTTTGAGGTGGCTTGCTAACTGACTTTTCATGCTTTTCATTAGGGAAGGTTGGTGACATTTGTTGAAATGTGGCATCAAAACAATGAAATACAGAGTTAACTGTTGACTGATTGTCAGTGGTATTGGTAGTAGTGCATAGTAGACATTTTGCTGTAATAACATCTAACAGGAGCAAAAGTCTGACTCTTACTGCTTTCGCTACAGGATGCGCACATGGGCATATGACACATGTCCTGTATGGGTCGATGTAGTGTATGATCTAAAACAAACAGGCTGCTCCTATCCAGCAGAGCGCTTACACAATATGGTTGTTCACTGACCCCAGTTAACCTTTCTAAAGGGTCTCCTCATCCACTTCTTAGTAATACTGCTTGTAAGGCAAGGTCAGCTGCATTCAAAGGACCCGTTGAACTGTCAGAACGTATCTGTCTCACTTTCAAGTCCCTGTAAAGTGTGTACAGGCTTGTAAACATGTTCCCATACTGTACATGTAAGCAGTTCCCTCCAATGCAGCACCTTTAGGAATAAGGTTGCAAAGGCCAAACAGAAACCATTTAATTTCACCTCCATGTCTTACAGGATGTTTTTTCCTATATTCATGTAAACCTTCAAAAGAGGGCAGCTTGTGAGAATGGGAACTCCACATGTTCTTTAAACAAATGAGAACAAAACTAATTTCTTTAAGACATAAGTAAGATTCTCTAGAAATGTCACCGTATAACCGTTTCCTTAAAGATGTGTTCGTCTAAGATCAAGAATTCAGTCTCTGGCTTCAATAAATGGTATTACCTTTTTTTGTCGTGAAACCGCGAGTTTCCAAACCCATGGCAGGTTTTGGGTTTAGAGTGGTTAATATGTGAAATGTCATAATTGGTTGGGTGTCCATGTCCCTTTACAGAAAGTAGTTCATGAAGAGAACTGTTTTACAAAGTGATTTAAAGGAAGTTTTAGCCTTAGTTCCTCAGGCTAGAGATCTCTATTCCCAGACAATAACCCCACAGTCTTAGATCGTTAAAGTATGGACAGCACATCAGGTCATCCATTGAGTTTTAAAATGGCCGGAGAGTACCTCACTGTGTTGGGTCACATTGCCATAGGCATATCCATTGACGTTCTGTAGAAGCCCCATTGATCTGGTCTTTGATGTGTGTGTTCACTATTCTCCTGCATCGATAGTTTATGTCTCTGTCACTGTGTCAGTATTCCAGCCCGGGTCTGAAAAATGATGCTAAATTATACACAACCAGATATTCAATGGGCATGCATCAAATATGAATCTGCCCATTTCACTTTCATCTTTCTTTCTGTCGTCTCTAGTCAGTTTTACGGGATGCTTGAATTATCGTCTTTAAAAAAAACAAAAAACATTTCCATAACTTTTACCCTATTCACTTTGACAAATGTTCAGTTAAATTCTGTATGAATTATTCATCTCTCTCAGAGTGCTCTCTTACTGTCCATCTTACTTAAAGCAGATGAGTTGACAATTACAAAAATATAAGACTGCTGGTTTTGTAGTTTTTTTGCCCTTTGCGACACTCAGTTGACTGACACAATTCATTCAGAAATAACTTTCTTTTTCTATCTACATTATAATTTGGGGCATGGAATGTGTATATGACTCAACAGTGGGATACATTTGTATGTCATAAAAACAACTGCATTTGAACAAAGACAGGATCATATTTTTACTGATTTGAGCTGTATCTAAGTCCAAACGGTCCTTTTTTTCTCTAAATTGGTCAATTTTGACAACTTCTGACTTCATTGGGCCCACCTCCTCCACTTCTGAGAACAAGACTGCATCCTGGCTACCATCTAAATCCATCTGTCTCTTATCAATTGACTGTAAAAACGTTCACTCACCAGCCTTAAAGGCTTCACGTAGCTTTGTGTCCTCGGAGTTGACCTTGTGTTACTCACTGCTATCTACATTATAAGCCTGCGTCATCCACTGTCCTGTTATTCACCCCCCCACTTCCTACAGCTTTATTTTTAAAGTCCTTAGATAGCCTCCCCCCCCCCCCTCCCGAATCATCAACCAGCTTGCGCTTTACTGTCCTAGTTCATAAGTGGAGCGTGTGAGGTGAGCTCCGGGGATCAAGGTCATCAAGTGTGAGAGAGCTCAGCTCAGCATGAACCAGAGCAGATGAGGAGCATGTATGTTGAGGGATATCTGTAATCCTGTACTGGAGTTTCTAACTTTCTAAAAGATATATGTTAGACTTGTGTGTGCTCATGTAGTGGTTTGGATTGAATTGAAGGTTGAGAGTACTATTGTTTGTAAAGTTAATGTGTTAAAACCACACTATGGTGGGAACTAGCTAAGAAACAACATCAGAAGTTTGGCGGACAATAAATGCTGTCCATATAGAGCAAAATAATTGGTATATTGCTCTCAAAATTGTAAAATAAATTCTAAGGGCCAAGACATGTCTTATACCTCATTCACACCAACGGTGTTTCAGGGCCGGTTCGGAGCTGGAGCTTGAAAAGCACCGGGTTTTCCTCTTCACACCGCAGCGGAGCCGGTTTGCGTCTCTTCACACCGCAGCGGAGCAGCCTTCTTAGCTCCGGAATCCGGTTTCGTTTCAGCACCAGTAAAATTGTCCCGGCAGAGCAAAAGCCAGCACATACCGTCACGCTTACATCGAGGCTGGCGGAGGTTCAGGGCAGGTGATTCAACTCCTGCACAGAACATATGTGCGGTTTTTTGTTCACAACGATGGACGAATTGAGCTCCTCCTCAAGAGTTGCTCAGTGTAGATTTTCTCTCAGCAATTTGTAGTTATCTGGCCATAGACTGTATTAATAATAACCGCTGCTTACTGCTCATGGTGTTTATTGTTGCACAGCGTTGTTTCTGTATGTGTTATGGGACCTAGAGCTTCCATCTTGTTAGTCTCATCTCTCACTGTCAACTTCTTGAACTGTTGGTTCATTTCGCTAACTCTCTATACAAACTACTAAATATGTGCTGGCTTT
>NW_011369947.1:22297078-22352745 GCF_000735185.1 Notothenia coriiceps | reverse complement strand
GGTATGTAGTAGTAGTTACGTAGGTTCTCGACTCCGACTATACCGCCGGAGGTACCGTTTGCTGTTACAATAATTTTTCTGTCGTTCGTTAACCCTACTTGTTCTCCTTCTCGAGTCCCTTTTATTCCTTGTCGAGTCCTTTTTCTACCTCGTTAATCTTTACCATTCCACCTTTATCGGCGTAGTTCCCGAGATTTTACTTACACGGATCTGCGAGACCTTCCAGAGCACGACGTTCATTCTGTAGACACTCTAGGGTTACCGTTACGTAAGAATAAACCTTTCCCCTGCTTTCCTTCGGTGTGAGTCACGACCTCGTTTTTGTAAACACGGACTGTGGTTGTGCCGGATTGGTCCACCGGTCAAGGACTTGGCAATCAGAGTCGGTCTTCTTTTGTACTTTTTTCATCTATTTTATACCTGTAGACGTTGTAGTTCGGTGTTCTCTCGGGTCTCCAGTTATATGTGAGTTTCAAGTTGTGTTAGGTGTATGTGTCAATGGTCGTTGGTTTCGTTAGTGGGGTCGGTCGTGTATGCCGTGGTTCGTCGTCGTCACGAGTCGTAGGAAATCTAATTACAAGAACCAACTTTCTGTACTTTACTTTATTGTAAGGTACAACCAAGTGTTGTCCAGAGAAAGCAAAAGACCGGCTTTTCTCTTACTATAAGTCTAAAAACTACCGAGAGGAAAGTTATAGTTCGTAAAGTATTCTCGAAAACTCGTGTCCGTAACTCCTCTTCTGAGTGTTGGGATTTCTGACGGACATAAAAGAGCTTGTCATGTGGTCCCCGTCGGAAACCCTCGAACAGTCTTCGACAGTTCGTATTACCGGGCCGTACTGTTCTCCTATACGGGTTTCGTTGTTCCGAAACAATGTCGCCTCGTAAAACCATTACGTGTCTTTTAACAAAGTATGATGAGCTTTCCGAGAAAGTACCGTCGGTTATTCTCATATCTTCTACACGCTCGGAGGACATTCGAATGCCCAGAGAAAGACTACCTCCTACGACGTTACAGTACCTTTCTCAAACTTAGTCTAGTTAGTTACAAATAAATAATAAAAAAAAAATCACTCAACTTCGTACGGACGTTCATACGATGGTAGTATTTTTTCAACGGGATGTGTTATATACTGTCTTACCTCTTGGACCGATACTCCAATGTCTTTTTCCGGCCTGCGATGCTCGATTAAGTACCTATAACAATTGAACAACTTTCTGTCCACCTATAACACACTCGGCTAGGTCTGACAAACCTATATATGTCCTATGAGGTGGTCTGTCGGTTTGTTTCTTACACTCCTTTCGATGCATAAACTTGGGGCAGAGGTCCTACTCCTTCGTCGAAACGATGATGATATGCTGTCGCTTTTTCTTTCACCTGGACTTTATTCTTACTTCCTCTCTCGAGTGATGGCCATGTCACAAACGGTGACAAAAACCTCACCTGTCATTGACCTGACACAAAGAGTTGCTTTTTTTCTCTCGATCTCTTCTTTAGCGAAAGAATTTCTTGTACCACGCAAAACAACTGCACCCCATGACCGTGTCTCGATTTCTGACATCCCTGTTGCGGAGAGGCACGTTTTCATACGTCAGGACCTTCGAGGTTCGTATGAAGTATAGCATAGTCTTTCCTCTTTCTTTCTGACTGCTGCGTTCGCCGGTTCGATTTCCTTTTCGAATATTCGTCACGAGACTAGAGGCAAGCTCAGGTCACCAGGAATGTTCCGGCACTCGCGTCTGCGAGGCTACCTGGTTCCAGCAGAGCTCCGCTTGCAAGACCCAATGCTTCCTATGTTTGAAACACTGTTGCTTGGTTTTATTTCCTCTTGTGCTTCAGAAGTTTCAACATTTTTCCCAGATTGTTTTGAAACATGAGACATACTTTGTTGGTGTTCATCAGATATCTCAATTGAGGAAACATGTGCAATGGTGCTGCTCGGTTGTCTCCCAGTTTCAGAAAGCCATTGCTTTTGAGCGTTGATCACCTCTCATTATAACTCATTATAAATCTATAAAACTATAAATATTAAACTTTACTTCACGTGTTCATTTGAGAATAGCTGTTACATACCTGGGTGAAGGTTAAAGTTAATTTAAATGAAAGATACAACGTTACTCCACACTCATGGTTCAGTCCATCTTAAGAAATAAGACCGACCTCAGCAGTTGTGTTTTAAAAAAAACCTTTATTGACACGAGTACACTTTTTTATAAGAATATAGTCTAAACCACAGAAATGACTCCGGAAAATCTGCAGATAGAGCCATAAGAAATTAATGCAACTGATTTCATCCGCGCAGTTTGGCTTTACGAAGCAGGCACGCAAACGGTTACGTCATGACGCAAACGATGACGCAATGACGCATTACCAGTCGGACTCTGGGCGGTGTGAAAAGAGCCAGAGCTAAACCGAAGAACCGGTTCTGAACCTGAAAAGCTCTAGCACGGAGCTTGAACCGGAGTTGCGTTGGTGTGAATGAGGTATTAAAGAGGCTCGGTTGTTAACGCTTTTGTTCATGTAAATGGTCTGCAAAGACTTTAATCCAAAAGCTCACGATAGGGAGTTTCTCTCCCACACACAACAGCTGCAGGGGATATTTGTGTGTTGAATAACTAGAATAGTACTCAAGTAATTGTTTTAATCTTTACTTTATCATCTTAAAGTATTTCTGTGGTATATGAAAAGCCATTTGTGAAACGAAAGCTATATATTCCATCAGGATTAATACAAAATCATGATGAAATACTGTACATACTCACTGCAGGGGCAATATGGATGTGCAATTGACATCCATTTCTTTTTAAGATTAGTGGGATGCAGTGCACAGCAGGAATAGAAGAAGCAGGCAAAGTGTCAGGACTTAGTGTTTGCGTTTTCCCTCCCTCCCTTCCCTCTTCCTGTCAGCAAAGCTGTGCCACCTCACGCCACTGAGTTACATCACACATATTAGTATGCTTTTATCACAATGCACATCCACTCATGTTTTGCTCACATTTGAATGCATCTCATGTGCTAATGCTATTAGTTACTGTTGTGAGAAAAAGTCACACATGCAAAGAAACGGGCTCTTACTCATTTGTTATCTTGCACACACATATTAACAAACACACACGAGGGTTTATGGGCAGGCTTGGTACAATAAGTGGCAAAGTGCAGTAGCCTCCTCAGGCTCCAGCGATTTATCGACCCCTTGCAGAAACAAAGCCGTGTCCTGGGACGTGAAACTGCTTCCAACGCTGACCATTTGAGCTGCGTTCACACCTAACAGCTACACTGTTGTTCTGCTGTTTCGACAATAGTGGATCAATGGGACCAGCTTGGACCACACTTTCCATCCATGCATGCACTAGCTGTAAGGAAGTAGGAAAAAGAGATCAGACATGATACAATGAAATCACCAAAGAAAGGCAGGACAATAAGAGGGGCGTTCGTAGAAGACTAAATGTGAGAGGCCTTTTCATTGGTTTACCTTCCAAGACATGCTACAACATTTCTTACATTTTTCTACTTTTCTTTTATGGTTGAAAAACATGAACTAACTTGCAAATCCAATACATAATTTTCCTTTTGAAGCTATTTGCTGAATGAAAAACAGGCAATGCTTTTTGGTAAGGGTCCATGATTTCCTTATGACTTCCTATGAGCTTCCTTTAAAATAACATTTTCATTTGGTATAACTTATATAAAAAAAATGGATTGGGTTATTATTTATATTTTCCAATGCTAAACCTTTACACCACGTGTTGTGCCACTAGTGCTTCTGTGATCCTTATGAAAAACAGACACACAGACCAAAGAAATCACCTCCTTGTGGGACGTAATGAAAAAGACATGCAAGTAAACTAACAAAACACACAAGCTACAAAAGCTATGAAAATGGAGAAATCATCCGAAAGAAGAAAGAGTGCAAAAAAAGTAGTTTTATAGGATCCTTTAAATAATGGATCAGCTGTTTGGACCAAATAAATATACCTTTCTTAAACTCACCTTCCTAATACCTTAAATACTCAATTTGTCTCAAAACATTTGGATAAAAGCACATAAATGAGCCAATTCAAAGTAGCTTATGAATACTATTAGTGCTTGATAATCAGAGGTGTAAAAGATAACTAAAAACACTTTGTACTTTGTGAATAGACAACAGATTACATAGAAAAACAACCACAGCTTCCACTCTGGTATACCACCCAGCGAACAGGCCTGAACAACACACGTGAAAGACAATAGAGCGTTATTGAAAAGCCAAGAGACGGCTCATCATCTGATTCCTGATCAAATTATAAACGCGGTTCAATTGCACCTGGTGGTACCATTTAGGCGAAATGAAAACGGCAGCATTGGGAAACGCTCGGCTCCGCAAAACAACACAGAGGTGATGCATACGAGCTCACATCTCCGCAAACTACTATGTAATTAAATTTAGCCCTGCAGGACTCCATTAATATCTTATAATATAATGCACATTTCATTGGAGGGGGTCATCAACGTGGCTGTGTTATTGCACTCCAGAGAAAGCCCCCCCTCTACGCTCTGTGTTTCTGCTCATACCTGTGAGTGAGAAAGTAACAAATCAGACGAGGCAGTTTTTCTATTATTATTCCTTCATATTAATACTTGTAATTAGCTCGTGGACTAACATAAGTTTTAATGAAGTCAGCCACTTAGACATGGTAAAGTTAGCAAAGTTAATGAATCAGAGAAAAGTGTTGAGTTTGCAGGATTGTGTGTGTGTGTGTGTGTGTGTGTGTGTGTGTGTGTGTGTGTGCAGTGGGGGATAGCTTCTTGTTTGGATTTAATTCCCCAAACAAGTATATCTAAAATATTTCCTGTCAACAATGCGGTAGTTAGAATTGCCGTTGTGTCTTTTGTGTGCATGTGTGTGTGTATGTGTGTATGCCGTGTGACCAGTGACCTATGTGGTTTGAGGCCTGTGGAAGTAATCCATGCTGGGGGCTGGAGGGTGGTCACTCTATGGATCAATATGTCAGCAGTGCACTGTCGTTCTCCGTCTCTCATTCCTTCCGTCTTTGCTTCCTCCGTCTCTTTCCTTCTCCATCGCCATCTTTCCTTTTCAGCATCACACCTATTCCCTCATTTGAATTTCCCCTTTCCTATTTCACTGTCTTTCTACTCCTCTCTCTCTTTTCATTTTTCACATCTTGCTCTCTGCCTGTAAATCGTCCCCTTCCCTCCTTTCCCTTTTCTCCTCTTTACTTATCTTTCTTCGGTGCCAGCTTCCTTTCATTCGTCTCCCAGTGGCCACTTGCCATTCCATAAATCTATTTATCTCACTCTAAATCACTATCTTCATCACCTCGCCTTCCTACCTCCCTCTCCCTTCCTCCTGAGCTAGCTAGCCTCCGTCTTTCCTCCTTGCTCCCTTTCTCTTTCTTTTTGAAGGCGTGAGTCTATTTTTGTGCATTACCAATCTGTCATTGCTGCCCTCCGACAAGAAGACATTATACTCTTATTGCTGCCTCTCTCTCAGTGAAGTTCTATAACTGTTTAACAGAGACCAAATAGCAAAAAACTACACAAAGCCACCATGAGAATGACACAGATGAGGAATTACCTACAGTTTTTTGTTGTACTCAAAAAACACTTTTGTGAATGTCTGGAGAGGTTGAGAAGCCATGAATGTATCTTGTTTAATGTCATTTCTAATTAGATACCAAAACACGATGAAATAGAAAATGCAAATAAACATACAAACACACACATAAGAACACTCTTTAAACTAAGCTTATGTTATAGTTATTTGTTATAAATGTTATAAATGTATTATTAGATTTGATCAGCTCTTTTTTGGTTTGTCTCTTCTAAAACCTTTGCATGTATTTAACTGTATTCTTGTGTTCCTATTCTTCCTCCTTTACTGCTCACTCTGTGTTTGGGGCAGCCCTCCACTTAAAGTGCTTTTGAGGAAAGAGTGAAAGAGAAAATATGTTTGATCAAATGAACATTGTGGATAAGACATGACAAGCTAAATCACTGATGCCTGCTGCATGTACTCAAAGGGCCCACAGGAACAAGTGTAATGCACTTATGCTCACTTTCACGTCTCACCATTCTGTGTTCCTTTCTTTGTTGGAGGAAGATGCAAAGTTTAGCCTCAGGCAGTTTCCCTCCATCACTACCCCTAGTCCTGTCTCTCTCTTTCATCCAATATCTCTCTCTCTCTTTAAGAATGTGATAGTGATTTTTTAAATCATTGCTCTTATGATTTGAAACTGCTGTGACACACATGCTCGCAAACACATGAACATAGCTTGACAAAGTCTGGGGCTGTATGTGTTTGTCATGTGACTCCATAAGAACATCTTGTCTGCAGTCTGCCATCTCTGGGGCCAAACACCTCTTTCTCCTTTTGTTCCTCAGGGAAAGTACTGCATATGCTTCTTTATTCTAAAAAGCCCCAAGCAATGTTTTCTAACTCATTCTGATCCAAAACATGATGATAACTGTCTCCCAAAAAACAGATGTTCAATATGTATTTTTTTTTAAACAAGTCAGTCGACCTTCGATCAACAACTTTGGAGAGCCACAGTTAGAATAGCTAATAGTGTTTGCATTTATAAATAACACATTAATTCATATATAAACAACTCCAGGTCTTGTATGCGTTTCTGTGCCTTTGGGCTCTGGGATAGGAAGCGTGTATTAAAGTAAATACGAAACATATAGTAGAAACAGTGAGGTAATGAATCCAGGTCTGTCCATCATCTAGTTCTTGTCTCCAGTCCTCCATTCTGTATTATACTCCAAAACTTCCAAAACCACACCCAGTAACCCCTGTTCACAGTGTCGACGCTCCAAATACCAACAAGTTCAGCTAGCTGGCGGCAGAGCATACACCACTGTATGATGTGTCTGGGCCAGCTGTTCTTATTAAAAATAGATATTCTCATACAACTATAATGCATTTTTAATTATTTGCTGGATTACTCTGGTCTTTACGACGTCTCACAGATCATTTCTAATTGGTCCACGGAAGTTTGCATGGAAAGGCTGGATAGGTTTTACTGTCTTTCTAAAAGGTCAAATGTTTTATATTCTAAAGTAAATTAGCATATATAACAGCAAATTCTATTAGAGGACAGAACTTTCATATTGTTTTATTAAAATAAAAATATTTTTCTTAATATACAAAAAATAGCAGCTCCAATGAAAACGTGCTATCATAGAAGCAAGCATATATGATTTGTTAATATTTGATGTATCTTGGTTATGTCTTGGTCATCTTGATCATCTTTTTACATTAGGCTGCTGTAGTTTTGTTTTCTTGGTCTCATTCTGTCATGTCATTATTTTATCCACAAAATAACTAGCTAAGACCCTGTTTTCCAAATCCCCTCACTGTCATTAGGTGGTATACAGTATAACCCGCGTGAGTCTGTGGCTTATGGGAAATTACGATTGTTAAAGACACCCCAATAATATTACATAAACATTTAAATGTATTCCAAATGTAAAGGCTGTATAGTTCATAGTGTGTGGTATTACACCATGTCATTGTGATTTTAATGCGGCTTTGTCACTTCTTGAACTGATCTATATTTGGGTCTGCTTTGTAGCTAATTAAGAAGCCTGTTTAATGAAGTTTCCTCAGCCTCACAGGTAGATAGGATTGGACCCTTTCTAGATCAACCTGGGCCACATGCTGAGTATCTTCGTCTCACTGCTTATTCTGAAGTAGGACACAAATGTTTAAAACAAATGCTGAGGAAGATATTATTCATACTGATGTGGTGAACTACTTTGTGCCGACACCAGAATGTGGTTCAACTTGACGTTCATTAGGGAGCGGGAGTTGACAGTGGCAGATGCTTCATCCTCGCTGGCCTTCAGCCGGCCTAGACAGCTGAGTCTGGGGTGTAAAAAGGGACACAAGGGAACAGTGTAACTCAGATGCTGACTCAGGTCTTCCGCAACAAAGAGCTGTTTTGGAAGACACATTATTTCAGACTGCTTCAGCTCTAGTTCACGAGGAGGTGAGTACATTTATAATGAAATGCTTTCTTTTTAATTAGCTGTACAAACTGCATGTCAGCACGCCTTTGTTTCCGGTCTCTATAGCTTATCACTTCTGGCACGAGCCTTGTCCTGTTTTGTCACAGTAAATGGAAACTGGGCCACAACCCCATCACTTTTTGTTGCCGTTTTGTTACAAATTTCAAGCATTTGATGACAAAAAGGATCCATTTGTTGGTGAAAATGGGCTCACGCTGTCAGCAGGGTGCTATTTCAGGGGTAATGAAGAAGGATATAGATTCTGATGACAAAGCGAATCCTCCTCTCGTTAAAACGACATCTCTCTATACTGAAAGGAAGAAGTCGATCTACATCTTTCACTCTCAAGTTGGGGATCAGAAGCCTACAGTAGAGCTTAGCTAAATTAAAATCGATCACCAAACCCTCACAGCTGTTTCCTTGCTGCATACATTACAGTTCTAGGACTCGTAAAAGTGCTTCTGTCCCTCCAATACAATATCTCCGTCTTCCGTCTAACAACCCTCCCACTCTCTGGCCTGGTTTAAAGTCCCTCTCGCCATCTCCCCATGAAATTCTAGCACAGCCCTCCTCCCACACAGTCTTCCACTCACACGTTCTTTTGGAGAAATAGGAGACAGAGAGGTGGAGAAAGAGGAATACAAATGACGAAAGGGAATTGTGAAGGGGAAGAGCAGTGTCTGCATACATTGGTAAAGTTTTGGTATTTCTAGCACCTGTCAATCAAATCTTGTTTTCAGTGATGGAATGCCTTTTTATAGCAACTCTGACATCTGTGTAATAGTTGTTCTTTTTTCTGTGTCTGTTCAGCCATGATAAGTAGTATTGTGAATACCCAGTTCTTCTTTTATTCATTCCAAACAAACCAAAAAATGGTAACACACTGTACCTGCACACTTGACTCCCAGACACCAGGCATTTATACAACATTGAAATATTCAAGATCATCTTACACAATTTCTTACTGTAATTTGTCATTTTAGTTTAATATGTTTTAAAGGATTTAAGAAGATAATTCATGGAATGGAATGTTACTCTCTCTTATTTCTTATTTCATATTTTATAATCACTAACCATTCACCTTTAAGATGTCCTTCTCGCCTATGATATTAATAGTAAGCAAATATAACAAATACTTTAATTTAAATGATGTTGTCAAATATGTTTGTTATGTTATTATTTGATGTTAAAATGGTTTAGCCCTATGAAACATTCAATGCTATTATTCATCTTCTTCATTGGTCTGGATTTAACCAATAAAAAGGTTTGTGAATGATGGATGCAAACCAGTAAACATTGGATGATAAATCATGTTCAATCTACCTGCAGCACATGGAAGTCAAGTCCAACATGTTAAACGAGCACTGCAATCACTTAGATTCCTGTAGCATTTTCATACTCACAAGGGACAGTTTTTTTGTGTTTCGAAATCGATGAAGTAGACCAGGTGATATCGTCTCTTTTATACCAAACATTATTCTTGACTGCCGACAATTTTTTTCCAGAGATTTTAAAGTGTTATGGTAGTAAAGTTGCAGCTAGTGCAGCCTCAAGCCTTGATCAGAGATGTGGAGTGGGCTACAGAGGAGCATATTCATCTGTTTTTATAATCTGTTTCAATATTCTGTTTGTGAGCAATGTAGTGTTCTTGAAGTTGTGTCTGGATGTGTTTGTGTGTGTAGCAGCTAATAGTTCCTCAACACATCAACACAGTCGAACACATCTCTGCGCACACAGCACCCTCGGGCGCAGTTACTCATCTCGGTTCTTCCCCCAGTTTAGCTGGTAACACACCACGGTTACCTGTTCTGTCAATACGTATCTTACCTGCCGGGGAGACACTCCCACAACAATGGTATCTTAAGCTGCCTCAAAGCTTTTTCTAAAACATGAGACATAACCTTCAGTTACTTAATGCATCCTCAAAGAAGAGGCTTGGACGTAGTCTGCACCTCTAGTGTAAATGTGTGTGTGTGTGTGTGTGTGTGTGTGTGTGTGTGTGTGTGTGTGTGTGTGTGTGTGTGTGTCCCTTTGACAGAAAGAAAACAAATCATATGTTCAGTAGTTACATTACTCAGACGGGAGTCAAGGTCAACCTTACAGGGCTGTTTACCGTAACAGGAATCCCTGTTGGATGCTGCTGTGCGTGGGATGTATTGCTTGAGGAGAGGATGGTAACAACAGTATGCTGCTATAATGATGAAAACAAAACAACAGGCCTAAAGAAACTCTGAAACTGAAATAATGTGTTTGCATTGTCGCATTTGGGTACTTTGAAAGCTGCTAATGAGTGCATTTTTAAAACATTTCACCATCCCTATTAGTTTAGCGCTTGATGCAAATAGCCTGTGTCATTAAAAATAATTGTTATTATCTCTTATAAACATGAGGGATTAGTTTAATAATACGCAACATTTCCGTTTCAGTAACTTTAGCTTGTTTGACGATTAGTGCTTATCATTACTTCACTGACTTTGATGCGCTTCAATTGTGCACGACATTAAGGTAATAGCCTATAATTTGTAGCAGCAAAAGGAGAAAAAAAAAACACATCATAAAGCATGTCGGCCAATCCAGATCTAAACATGCACTTCACAATAATGTTAGCGGAAAGCAGATATATCTTCACAAAGATTAGAAATAAATCCACCCCGCTTAATGAGCTAATCGATGAGTCATCCATTTATACTTCCCAGGAGTATTGTGATTGTTTATGTGGCGTGGGCGGGAATGATACATTCAAGAAGGGGATCGTGAGGAGTCGTTCAGATTATTAATGCGATGGGCGGACATTTATGCTAATGTAGCCTTCTCTGCATGTCTTATATTGAAAAGTTGTGTGTACTGTAAGACGACAAGCTCATTTTTGCTGGAAAGACAGCTTAAAACTGTCATTTTCAATATGTTGAATTGCTCTGCAATGCCCCTGAGGCTCCTTGAAAGCTGCTCAAGCCCCCTGAGAGGATTTATTAGGCATCTGCCCATCCATCAGGTGGGGACAAAAAGGCAGTTTTTCTCCCTGAATTCCTGAGAAAGTTGGCCGTGTGAAGAGGTTTTTTACCTGTCAGCAGCAATGTGTTGATGTGTTTTGACCATGTTGTTTGTGACTGATGGGGTCGTCTGGTAAAATACATCCTGCTGTTGTGCTGCCCAAGTGATGGAGCGAAGAGTGACAAGCTGGCAGAGAGAAAACGCTGGTTATTTTCTACCTGGGACACTGCTGTGTGTGTCTCAAAGCTTGCATTCCCTCTCATTATTTGTGTCTCCGTGTGTATTTGTGTGTTCCAGACCTTTTCCATCGGAGGACACAGCTCTGAATGAGGATGATGTGTACCGGAGCCTTGAAGAGCTGGCAGAGTAAGTTTTGGGTTTACACACACACACACACACACACACACACACACACACACACACACACACACACACACACACATGTTTGAGTCACTAAGGATTACATTTTGATTAACTCAATATGAGATTTCCTTGACCGTAATCTTAAAAATGGCATGCCTACCCAAGCCCGAACCTTTACCTAACCCAAATCATAAACAAACTTGATGTCCCAAGCCTAAAATAAAATGGGTTACCTTTTTGGGGCATGCTTTTTTTCTTCAAATATGATGCGTGTCCCCACTTTGTGATAGTGAAAACGTTTTTGTATTCACACAAATCGAATAAATAATAGGCCCTATTATGCATTTTTGGGGTTTTTCCGTATCTGAAGTGTGTTATGTATCATTTTTAACTATTTTAATGGGGGATTTTAACACTTAGATCCCTGAAAATGAACTTTGATTTGGATTTGATGTTATTGATAATATTAAATATTATTGTTTCCTTCCACAAAAGGTCATTGCAAATTGCATTTTAGCTCCAAAAATACTGTAAACATGATGATAACTTGACCCTACCCACTTTATTCATACTGGATATTTAATAACTGCTTTTTATAGTCAAAATAAATACACATGAACTGCTGTCAAGATCAGAATATCTTGATACATAACAACTCTCCACCCACCATGCATACAACACGCATCTTGGGATGTGTCAAAGTGAAGTGTGATTGCCACTTCTTCCAATTTCCTCTAACTGCCTAATTATATAAGCGTAGAGCCATGTGTCAATCTGCCTGTTGCCATGGTGACAACAGCCTCGCTCTGACTTCTGATGCGGCTGCCTCGCCGCCTGTTTCAGGGTTAGTTGGTGTGAAAAAGAGTCGTAGGGTCTCTGCGTTGGCAGCGGTGAACAGAATGACAGCAGCCGACTCAGTTTAATGAAGAATCATTTCTTAACCGCTCTGTGATGGGTGTCATTCATCACAGAATGATAGGAGGTAGGAGAGCGGGAGATGAGCATGCAGACTATAGATATATGCCTGCTGAATACATGAGTGTATTTTTCTGTAGGGGATGAGGAATGTGCGCTCGCTAGAGGAGAGGAGTGCAAACCAAGCAGGCTAATGCTGGATTATATCAGTTTAGCCAAACATGAAGCCCAGCAAGCTTGCAACATGGGCCCTTACCTCGGAAACTGAACGAAACCATGCTCAAAAAGTGGTCCTCAAGAGAGTAGAGGAAATAAATGACTCATGATGTTTTTAAGATATAATTTAGTAAAAAAGGGATGAAGAATGTGCTAAAAGAACAGTAATGAACATGTCATTTAAATATGTACTTTGCTCTTAATTCAAATTCACGCCCAAATGTAATTGGCCCATGCTACACCCTTCTACCCAGTTTCATTAATGACATGTCACATTATTTCCATAATCCTTAATAGCTCATTAATACCAAACTGAAAACAAAGGTTATTGGCGGATGCAATAAATCCCAACCCCATAGAATCCAATTGCTAAATTGCTAAAGAGAGATTTGGTGGCTTGGGCGAGTGCATGGTATCCATAGCAACAAGTGTCATGAAAGTAAGCTGTTGTTACTCGCTACAATATATACCAAACAACTCCAACAGAATGGAGGTTATCTGTTAAATTTGCTTCAAACGCGCAAAAACAATTGTTCATTAATGGGTTTTGCCCCTGTAACTATGGCAGCAGCTTCAATGAGGCTGAGCTTGAGTTTTCTTTTCTGAAAGTGAGTTTTCTGGAGTCAGTGGTGTTGTAACACAGTGCTCTTGATGTAACCTGTAGGTGCAGAGGGCTGGCTCTCATTGAATTAATCATTCTGCTCGGCAGCGCGGCTGCTCTTGACCTTTTACAAAAGAACATGCATGCATTTTCGTTTCATCAACGGACCGACACATAATTGATTCATCAGCAGGTCCCGCACCTAATACAGTTTGACACACTTAGCACATAGGCCACACAAGCAATAACCCTCCTCTCAAAGACTTATTAATTAGCCTGGAATATTGATGCATGCATAATGTAAAATGGCTGCATGACTGAACTGCAAGAGTGAAGGAAAGGACAATGATGATCTTACCAAAGTAATCATTTTTTAAATGGATGGAGTACTTTTTAAGAGCATCTCAGAGTATGCAATGACCGTACGTATGAAACCATAAAAATAACAGCATGTAAGGAATAGAAGAGCAATTTTTCCACTCAGTGTGAGAAAATAAAACAGCATGGCAGAGCAATATAATGGCAAACAATAAAAAATCGATATAAGTGGCGTCATTAAGTTCAGTAATAAAACGACAAGTGCGACAGAAAGCGTTCTATAAAAATTGATTTTTAGGTGAGATTTAAAAACAGAGATCATGCCGGCGGACCAAATGTTAAATGGCAGTAGCAAAAAAAATCGATCAATCTGGAGCGGCCAAAATACTTGAACTGTTGGACCCTTTGACGCCTCTGAGGATAGCTGGGAGCTCACTAATGTAATGATGGTGCATTGTGTATTAACATGTGACTCATTTATTAGATACTTAAGGCTCTTGTATGTGGCTTTTCTTAAATAACTTGGCCTAAAATATACCCAAGGGCGTTATTTGACTTTCGAGGTTAAGTAGAGGTCACTTACTTTGCTGGTGGATTTCCATATTTACGACATCATGTCAGAAGAACTCATGTCAGCTGAGGTACGTTGAGGTTTTACGCCGTCAGAATGAGCTCACCTGTAAATGACAGCTGTAAATGAATTGCATTGGGATGTTATGATGAGTTCAGGTATATAAGAATTCCTCTGCACCTTATCTGTTAGAGGCCGGTTTTATACCTAATCGAGGTCTCCTGGGTTAATGTGGTAAACCTTTTCCCGTACTTCCTCCCACTCTGGCTTTGTGATGTTGAGTCTTCATGTCGCTTAACTTCCTCCCTGTCTGGAATGACTCCATCCCGGAGTTGACAAAGCATGAAAATGGGGGTGGATCGGGCAAAGTCGCCAAGGGACTTTCCCTCGGTGAAAGGCACACATAGATTTCCATTCCGAAGCAAACAGTGTCACAAGCCCTTTGTGTCACTTTTTTCGCAGTTTATTTTGCTCCATTAATCCCTTGGGCGGGTTGGCTTGAAATGTCAATAGCTTGGAAATGGATGGGACTCAGGTATCATTAACTGCCAGGTATTAGGTCAATTATTTTAATTTGAACTTTAACTAACACTCTAAGGATTATCTATTTTGTAAATAGAGATGGGCTTTAATAATGTATGGACCTCATTTTAATGGAACATTCTCTAAATACCTAGGAAAGTTAAAAACTAGCACATAATTCATGTCTTTTTCCAACATCAGCTTTGATGCCAAATAAATAACGATGCCAACAATTAAGTAAATACTCATAATGCAGTTAATATACGTTAAAATCAACTATGTACAGCACATGAAACGTATTCAGTATTTCATAAAAATGAGTTTAAGAGGATAACAGATCTTAACACATAACACAATACAAAATTGAGGCTCAGAAATAATTTCTATAATAAAAAAAATCACATCTTGGCAGTAACTATACATTCATGCTGTTTTAACAGTCTAAATCTTATGTTATGGCAGCTGAGTTGAATGGTAAATAACATTGTTAATGATGCTATTTGACTAAATGATCACCTAATTGCATCTCCATGTTGTCTTTGTTGATTGAAAAAAAAACAAATTGCATCTGTTATCCCCAGCCAGATAGCTTCAAACTTCACAGTATAGCCTTACTGATAACAAGCCATCTCATCCACCATGTTCACACTGGTGTGTGTGTTTTTCAGTTCTTTATTCTATTATCTCTAAAGATGCAGTGTAACAGCATCACCCTGCTGTTAAGGTGCAATGCTCAAGCTCCCCTCCCAATACATCATAGCTCTAACAACAGAAATAATATTATTATAAACCTGTAAGGCAGCCCAGCCTTAGGGGACCTGTGCTCTGTGGCTCTGATATGTTGAGTCATATTCCCCCACCCCCTCTCTAGTGATTACCTTACTAACTCTATGTCATTGATATAGAGGCTAGCGGGCCCATTGCGTGCAAACACACTGGACACCCTGTGGCCCGTCGTGGTGTAATCAGGCAGAAAATCAGACCTACATGTAATTCATGAATCCTCAGGACTGTGCTCCCACTTTCAATCTCAGTGATACATTGCTATACATGCACGAGCTCACACACAGTCACACATTAAGTGCATTTGAATGATTTATTAATGTCCACTAAACTAGACAAAGGCACATAAATAGTAGAGGTGTGGTGTGACAGATTTACACAGCCAAGACGTATGTCCCTCTATTTCCCCCGCTTTGTTTTTCTTTGGTGACATACACACATACACACATGTCACTTGTAGGACTCAAGCAAGCCTTGACAGCTTAAAACATTAACCTTAAGCATCAATTATACATGTCTAAAAACCATCCATATTCCTACATAAATCTTAATGTAACCTTACATTTCAGCTACAGTCTGAAACAAAAGCCACATCAATGTTATGCCTAAAAGTAATTGTCCATTTACTGGCAATCTCCCAAACAAATCAGTAATATGTTTTACAGAACATGAAAAGGATTGACCTAACCACTTTATAACCAAGTCCTTCTAACAGCACATTGAAAAATGAAAAGAAAGTAAATCACATTACCGTTGAGGTTAATGCTCAAATTTGTCCTCACAAATACTGAAGGCCAACCTCCACTTACAAAACACTCGTCATTTTTCCTTAGCCGCAGCTTTTTCGGTTCTACCAAACCCAGTGCAGTATGTACATTATGGAATATAAATGACTAATGTAAGATCTTTATATGGGGTTAATTACAGTGTTGTGACTTTAAACATCAATGCATGTTGAGACTAAAAACAGAAAACAAGTTAAGAAGTTCATTAGTGACAGCAGTAATTAAAAATATGATAGGAAACAATCAGTGAAAGTGGATGTACACACACTGTCATTTAAATATTGATTCCTCTGGCTTTTGTTTTTGAAAAATCAATATGAAATGTATAAGTAAAAAAATAACGTGAAATCAGTGCTTGTAAAATGCTTAATTGGGATCAACGGATATCAGTTAGTCTTGGCGATATGGATAAATGCCAATCAAAATAAAGGCAATGACAAAGGGAACATCTTTATAGAAATGGGCCAGTCCATATAAAGATTTCCTCCCAAAACAACCACTAAAACCTCAAATTGACTGACTGAAACAAAGAAGAGTTGGTCAATATGAAATGTAATTGAATGGAGAAAAGAAATTGCCTAAATGTCATTTTTTAATCAATAGACAATTTCCCCTGGATAAGTAAGGGTCAATAGATATAGATGATTCAATCAATGGTAATTCCCTAAATGTTTCATTCTTGTAATAGTTACATTATTTATAAAATAGACCTCACTCAGACCTCCCTCCCTACTCCTCCTCAATGTCCCCACTGGAGATCCCGCTCCTCTTAGATCTCTCCATAGCTCATATTTAAATCACCGCACTAGACCTCCGTCGTATAATACAGTCTCTGAAGGGATTAGAACAAAATGAAGTACAACATCTTCTTCTCAAAAACTTCCCGTCGCGCAACACATCAGTCTCAGAGTTCAGAGGAGACACTGATGGGATTGTGCGGTCCTCCCACTCCGCCTCTTCCCAATTCAACATGAGCCACTTTAACTTAATGAAGAGAGAAGAAGCACGGCGCCCAGAGTGAACCAAGCCACCTCAATTAAAACTTCAAACAACCCCCGCACGAGCGTGACGACAAAGCTTAATATATGATTGAGTACAGTTCTGCCTCCTCTGATTTTTATCCAACATTCACACAAGAAGAAATATTTAAGCAAAGATAGCACATTTCGAAGGTCATATCAAGCCATAAAGAAAATCCAATGACCTATAACCTGTGCCAAATTTTAAATATTCATGATTTAATATAGTCAAATCCCTACAAAAATATTCAATTTCCGGGGATGTTAAAGTGAAATTACATTTCCTGTCTGTTTCTGGGGCCGGGACAGCCAGGTTACGGCCCCCATTAGGCGAAGGATGAAGGATCTTCCTCAAGAATACTCAAACAGGTAGTTGGATGAGGATCTTTTCAACCGAGAAGAGACATGGCCTTTTGGCTTTCCCCCACTCGGATCACAAAACAGCATCCCCTATTCTGGAAGGCATTAAGTGTCATGCTCAAGGACATTTTAGTACAGCGTTCACGTGCCACCCGGGTCCTCCTTTTCTGAGCATGTGGAGGCAGTCCAGATGGAATTTAAACATGTATTTCACTTATTTAGAAAAAGGTGGGGGTAACGTGACAGGCGCAAAGCAGTGTTAACAAAAATGATACATGTCAGAGAAATTAGGGTACTTTAAAAAGTTGTGTCTACAGTAAAAGCACAATTGTTCTCAGAGCCATAACTTGATTGTTTCACAGAGATTTACACATTCATTTTGACTTACGCTTTATTTATGTATCTTTCAATTTCCATGGAATAAATGTATAAGTCAAAGAAAAAGGACGACTAAAATACTTCATGTTTTTAACTTTCCTCACCTATCAAAGTGCTTCAGGCATATTTCTCTACTTATCAATGGGTTAATTGCATATAGCAACAGGGACTGCTAATAGCTAATTCAGCACATTTTTAATCAGGCCTGTATGCCAACATATTATAGCCCAAAGCCTAACTTACTGAATATTTGGCAGCATTATACTGCCTTCACCTTAGTACATTTGAGGTGGATGTAATTGTATTTTAGCAAGACAGTAGTCGCCAAGCTATAAGCCTGGTCTTCCATTATTTAGCAGGCGACTCCTGCAACATTTATTTATTTACACTACTTAATCATTTATTTCCCTTTTTAGCGAACCAAAAGCTCCCTGGTTATTAACTACATCGATGTGGGCTCATCGCCAAAGCGTATTCCTGCTGAGGCTCCTCCACTGCCTCGATAAGTTCCCCAAACAATAATTGCTTTTACAGGACAGAGGGAGATGCAGTGTGCACTCGCTTAGCATGAGGGACTTTCCCCAGAAGACACTCCTCTCCACAGCCACTGTCTGTGCTCTGCTGGCTGCTCGCCTAATTAAAGGTCAGTTAGCTAGCTGGGTGCCAAAGCAGCGTAAACACATTTTAAGAGGAATGCCACTCAATGGCGCAACTCATTGGAAGTTTGTGAACATCGAGTGCTGGTCCCTTCGACTCAAAATCGAATATCACTCTACAGTATAGGTGAGGCTTGTGAGAGATAATGAGCTGGTGCTGCTGTGACTGCTCCGTGCCTCTCAGCTGTCAGAGCAGTTTAAAGTTGAGATATGAGCCTTTTTGGCAGTGTAAAAGGATTTAATCCTAGAGTGAAGGTTGTTTGAGGATACAGTCGTTCATCTAACTTGTGTTTTTTTTCCCCCAGTGAGCATGACTTGGGTGAGGATGACATCTACGACTGTGTGCCATGTGATGACGATGGGGACGACATCTATGAGGACATCATTAAGGTGGAAGTACGACAACCCATGGTGAGAATAGTTTCGCAATCCCTGCCATGCCCTGTCATACTTTAAAAAAGTAAAATAGTAATGATTATATTTTCCTCAAATGTGGAATATGATGCTTGCTAATGTGTGTGAATAAAGGGTTGTATTTCTTAGTCACCTTATGATGGTCTACCTGGTGACCTCCAGTCAAATGACTCAAGTCAGATTTGAATTTTCGACGTCAAATCCATCACTTTAGACCTGACTGAAAATAAATCAGAAATAACTCACCTAAAACGAACATACTTGCAAATACCTTCGCTCATATCCAAACATGAATACATTAGTTGTGTAGAAAGTGTGCCACAGGACATTTAATTCCCCTTAATTTCCTGAATCAACTATCTACTGTATATTGCTGTTCAATCATTCTCGTAGACACATCATTAGTTTGAACCATCCAATGGCATCCAAGGAAGTTGCAGGAGCACACCAGAAGGACTCAAGTGAAAATACTGAGAGCCAGTTGAAAAATAATAATACCAAAGATAATTTCATTTTGGTACAAAAACGACACCTAACAACTTAGTCTTGATTTTAGACCAAATTTTGACTTGCAAATTAATAATTTGGTATCAACTCTGTCCGTTAGACAACCCTTATTACCAGGAATGATTCAATGAAAAAGTATTGCTAGGAAAAGGAAACACACTTCCTCCCACTCACCATAGCATTTGCATGATGTGATATCTCTTGACGCGCTCTGATCTTTTAACACAACCGGTGATGAATGTGACCTCTGACATGCGCTGCTTTGCCTTTCCCCATGCTGCAGATCAGATACATGCAGGTGAGTGCCGCTGTGCTTGTGACTCACCCCACCCTGTCAGTTACCTCCCTCTAACACTTCATTTCAAACAAACTCATGGCCTCCCAAGAGAATGACCAGTTAGATTATTGACCCGTGCCCCATCTGGTTTGAAGTCTGACTCAGGGCCCAGTGGAGAGACTTGTGACTTCAGCTCGGTGACGGCAGTGTTAAATGAGGTCACCGAGGACCACCAGCTGATGAAATCCAACCTCAGAGCACCAGAGAAATAAACATAATATCTGCTGGCTTTCAGCCCTGATTTGGAATGGTTGATAACAAAGTGGAATACGGCTTAAATCGCTACAGTGTTAGCCCCAGATTTTCCTATTATCTGCACTGATTATCTGTCAAATGTGTTCCAGATGGCCTAGCTTGTTATTCCACAGTTGGGTTGCTCATGTCACTCCCACAACATTTTGAAATCTGCATAGAAATGGAGCTGAAATCTATACGTTTTGGATATGCATTCCAGTATATTTTCCTTTCAAAGAAACACATGTTTATGTATATGTACACATCTTCCTACATGGTGGCTGACTCAAACGTCAGGTCTATTGAGAAATGCTAAATGTATATACGTTTGTATCTTTTCCCCATCTTCCACCTCCCCCTCACAATGTGTCTGCCTGCATGGCTATGACTTAAAAACCCTTTATTCATCTACATATTCATAAATATAACTTATGTATAGCCCAGACATTCAGTGAGAACAAATGCTAACACACTTCCCTTTCCCTCCAAAGTCTTCACCAATTCACTTTACTCTAGCCAGACATATATCAGTAACTATGGGTAACATTTTAGGCTCAAGTTGATTTGGAGATCATATCGCCTTCATTTTAACACACTTTCTTTCTTACTGTTTTCTTTTGTTTGTAAAGCTCACTCAAACCTTAACGACAGCACTTTATTTGGAGTTATCTGTTCATGCACAGATGACTTTTGAATGGATTTTCCCAATGCTTCCCATTAATTTCTAGACAGTAAGAGTACCATTTAGCTAATCTTATCAATTGTATGCCAATGCCTCCCTGGAAGGCGTTATTGATTCATAGATTATCCCGGTGAAATAAAGCAGAACAGACTCTTGAAACCAGCTCGGGTCTGGTAATCCATCACTTTCAACATTAGGTCCGCATTCATTTTTGTCAATGTTACATTATGACTTCATGGTGAATTGATTGGAAAAAAGTCTGCACTGCACTATCTCGTACAAATAATAGCCTTTGATGGATTACACAACTCAAGCCATTTTCAAGAGAGTGCTAATAGACTCAATAATGTTTGGAAAGAAATTGGAACCAATGGCCGACTGGTAAAGCAGATGAAAAAATTGCAACAGCACAGTTTTCACAATGTGAAGCTTTCATACTATGTGAGACTGAAAACATAAGATGAAACAATTATGGTCCTTTTTTGAAAAACATGTCACACATTTAGACAGACATTCAATCAGAAACTGCCTAGCTTGATCTCCATTTTGCAAAAATCACCAAAAAAACAAGAAATACAATCATTAAAGTTGGAAAAATGTAGGACTTACAATAGTAGGCAAAATAAATACAATTGTATTAATTATTGGAGATAATTCATTATCCAAAAGCATGCAGTGTACTTGTCCTGATACATTATGCTTAATTGTCTCCGATAGAAGATGGGAATGACAGAAGAAGACAAAAGAAATTGCTGCTTANATGTAGTGGAGGTCGTGTGTGTGTGTGTGTGTGTGTGTGTGTGTGTGTGTGTGTGTGTGTGTGTGTGTGTGTTGCCGTGGGAGGAGATCAATGGGGCTTTTCAGTCTATGGCACTATTACAAACACTTGAAAGAAGGCCTCCCTGAGTCTTATATATGTCCAGCAGCACGCCTGTGGCACTCATTTCAAATGTAATTCAAGTCCGATTAATTCTGCCGGCAGCCACTATGTCACAGTGATTTCAAAAACCACTTAGAAAGTTGGCATCAGTAAACCCGACATGCTCATGTCAGGAGGATGTGCTTGTGCATTTTTAAGTAAAGTGTTAGGTTTGTGTCACATCATTCACTAATAGCTAATCTGAAAGGATCCTGAGTAACAATTTAAAGCTGCCTCTTCTTACCAAAATAACATTTAATTACTATATAAACTACAACACCAGGGTTTCTCTGACATGTTGAGTCAGTGAAATAGGCTAATAAATTAAGTCGGAAAAATTATATCAATTGAAATCGAATGGTCTGACAGAAATATCAACAAAAGGTGATTTTGCCCCACAGCAATATCTGATTTGAAGCTAACTATGTGAAGCTAATCTAAAACACACAGACGCACCTGCACACATGCACACACCCAGTTCAGGACAATCCACAAAAACGTTACAGGCTAAGAAACAAAAACAATATAATACAATATATTTTCCTGTGCAGTAAACGTCTCTGGTTAAGACAGAACATCTTTGTTCTTTGTTGACCCTTTTTGTTAAGCTCTATTTCTGCTAAATTATGTGTTTCAAATAAAAGAAACACATAAAATAAAACAATTAAATATACAGTGACAATCCAAACAAGATTAACTATGAATGTCATAGAAATAACATCAATAAACAATATTTCACAGCTACTTATAGTTCTCTGACTTTATGATAGTAGAATAATATGTATTAGGAGTTTCAGAGGGGGCAGCAGAACAATCTCTTAACACAACATTGACATATTATAACCCTTTAGCTTCCTAATTATGACGGACATGTTATCACATGTTGCCTTTTCACACACTCAGCAGCTAGGAAGCAGCATTAACAAAAAATTGCTTCATAAGCAGAGGAACTGCAAAGTTAATTGAAAGCTGCAACGGTTATATTTTCACAATTGGGGGATTACTACCATTTTCTATGGTTTCGCCTCTACGAGCAAATCCTTTCCCTTAACAGACAAACACATTTTGTTAACGTATGTAGGGTGGATCCTTTTTAAATTAAAATGTACTGTATACTACGTTTTACTATTCAAAGAGGTCCCAATAAAATGAGGTGTATTCACAAGTCTTCTTGTATCATCCCTCAAAACCAGCAGACAATTGACATGAGATTTAGTAGGAAATAAGAGGGTTTTACCTGTATTAGATTTAAGTTAATGGTTATATAACTGTCTCACAAAGACTGTGGTACTGCATTTACTATTCATCCAAGTTTTCAAGTTTATGCTTCAACAGTAAGTCTGACTAGAGTAAAGTTATTGTTGGACAGTGGGTGAGTGTCATGAAAGTGAACTTCTACCCATGATCCTGTCGAACACCAAAGAGTATGGAATCAGCGGTTAATAATCCCATTAAGTTGAAACAAAAGTAATCCTCTTAGAAAGTGAAATGTAGCTTAGTAGTCAGTTCCATATCACCCCATTAACAGAGGACTGAGGATTACACTCACTCTGTATTAGCGTCAGGTATTCTATTTGAACCAAATAGCCAAGGGTCCATTGTGCTTGTGATGAATTTGAAATTATTTCATGCCTTCCATTAGCATCCTCTGCAGATGAGAAAATACAAAGTATTAATGGGCTCCAACAAATTAATGAATGAATGAATAAAATGCCTTATGTGTATGCTCAACAATGTGGCCGTCTCGAGGAACCAAAACATCTAGGGTACTCCGCACCATCAACCTAGTTACAGGCCTGCCTGCCTGCGTGCCTGCCTGCGTGCCTGCCTGCCTGCCTGCCTGCCTGCCTGCCTGCCTGCCTGCCTGCCTGCCTGCCTGTGTTGGATTTATAAATTGTTGCTTCGTACAGTTGGGCGGCTGAACTTTACCATTTGTTAATGTACTTGATGAAATTATTAAAGATCGACTCTTGCTACAGCCACAGAGTGTCACGATCTGTCTGTGTTTTATTTTGTCCTGTCAAGATTTTTCTTTGGTTTCCTGTTTTAGTTTGAAAAATGCCTTATAAGAACAAACCAAACTATTTGGCAAATGTAATATTATTTCCGATAAGGATTTTGGCTGGGATTACATCTGTATACTTAGCCAAAAACAATAGACCAGGACAGAGCAACTAATGCCTAAACTCTGACAGCGTCTGAGACTGCCTTACACACAGCGGTGAAATACTGCATAGTGAATGTGCAAGTCGTAAAACAACTTTTCAAAACAACTCCTAAAAAGTAACATGGTGTGAAATGATTTTGGCCCTGGAAGTGAGCTGGGTTGCTATTAAAGATAGTTAACTAGTACTTCAGATACACTGTTTACAGCTTCCATCAGGGGATACAAACACACAGTTTAATAAATAAACTACATTAATCATGTATTTTGGGCTTTTCTACATCTCACTTAAGTCCTAGCAACTCAATGAGGTATCTATCCTGTAGACAATCTGCATCTTGAGTGGATGGTGCTAAAAAAGTTATTCTCAAGGTGATAACAAATATGTCGAATCAGAACTAAGTCAGACTGATACTCCCATGTCCATGATGCTATTGGAGAGTACCCTACACTGCTCTGATGAGCACCTTGTGTTCAAACCCCTTAATAATCAGAAGCACAGAAGGAGACATTGTGTGAGAGCAGATTCGGTATAGGTCACTCTTTGAAGCTGTTTGCGCCAATCATCCTTCTCATCCATGCTGTGTTTGAAGTTTGCAAGTTTGTTTGTGTGCTTTGTAAACCTTTCAAGCAGTGCATCAAAGAAAGTTTGAAAGACACAATTATCTATGCCAGAAAAGTAATGGATTAAAGGCAAGTGTTGTGTTGTTTTGTATGCATTTTTGCTGAGTTGTGTGCAATTGTATGTTGATGAGACTCCATAAAGACACTGATGTGGTAAACGAGCTTAGCCTATTGTGGTTCGTAGCACTTGTAAATGTATGTACCTGTTGACAGTTCAAGCTAAATGTATCTTGCCTTCTATTAACTCTCCCTGGAAAAAGTTGGGCATGGTGCTAGTAGCCCTAATATGATAATTGCTTTGAATAACAGCATATGTTATTTTATCATTAAAAGTGCAACAACACTTATGTAGTGCACATTTAACAACTTCTTCAAGGTCTCTGTTTAGTACGTCATGCTCCAAAGCAGCCCTGCTTTTCTTTTTTCTCATGCTGACTAATGGATGTCTCTATAGCTTCTGGAACACATGGATTTGATTGAATTTGTTAGATCATTTCCTGTCTTATCCATACTAAGTATCATGATAAACTATGTCTATTCCTCAGCCGCAGCTGCAATGAACATACATAACCAGACTGATTTAAATGATCGGCAATAACATGAGGCCAAGTAATTTCAGAGACAACACAAGACAATCACAGATGGCTGTAAACACATTGACCATGATTGACATTTAAATCACTGTCATTCATAACACTGTGACCTACTGAGGACAATGTTTGACAGGGTTTGACCAGAGCAGGGTTTTCCCATCATAACTTATTGCAGAGGTGTGATCTCAGCAGCTATCATCAGGGGGTCGCCATATTTTTCAACTAACTATATTAGTGGAGCTGCCTGGAGGGAACCACAAAGTAGATTTCTTCCCAATGATTTCATAAAACATCATGAACTTTCATATAATTAGTGGCTAGTTAAATTAAGTCACAGTAAAAACGATGGAACTTCGCTTCAAATAAGATTACACATTATTAAATTGTGTGAACATTAATTCCAGGAAAACTCTAATGATATGTCTGAGATGCAACCTTTAAATATGTTGTAAACATATCAGGGATATTAATGCTGAACATCAGCAGGCTGGCTGATGTTCAAATTGAGAACAATAGGAGGATGTTGGAGAATATTCAAATAATTCTTTACATAAACAGCTTTTGTATTGTTTCGAACTCATGGACTTAAGTGATGATGATCCATTGAAGCCGTCTGCTAACATGATACATGACAAACGTTTCTCAAGAGCCCATTGGAAAAGTAATACTTAAACATGTCTGACTTCTGTCCACAATCTAGATTATGACATCTATGTTTAGTTAAATCCTCAACCCAATCTTGTCCGAGATGTTTCTTGTCCGGAGATCTCAACTACACACCTGAAAGGTTATTTGATTGGGTCTTTAGCAATTGCGCCGCTGTCAAAATGTAAAACTATTAACCTAACAAAATACTCAAAGCTGCTTCTGCGGTAGCTCCTGCTATTACTATGAAAACACTTTACCATGAAGACACTCACACACGCCGACTCACAAGGTCAAAGCAATACCAGCAACACGCTGCCACGGCTGGTGAAAGCATACATATATTACTTCCTCATGTGGATGAAGAGGACCTCTAAGTCGTAACTGGTCTTTGACGTTGCTGAATGTCATAAGGTCAGGGTGTTTCAGCAGAGCCTGCTGTGATGGATGAGGAGGGCTCACTTCTAAGCTTTGTGTCTCAGTGGTGCTCGGCCTGTTAGACTGTGCAAAGGAGAGACGATCACGTCCCTCCTGAGCATGTAGAAACAGCACTCTAGCATAAGTGCGTTTGCACACAGATATGAATCCCCAAAGAGGAGGACATCTTCTCAGTTTGATTAAAAAACACGAGTGACATGGGTAGTTAGTAACTAGTCATAGTCTCGGAGACAGGAATCAGCCATCTGTGACACCAAAATATGCACTACATCTCTAAACTCTCAACATTTTGCTTCTACAAATCTGTTCAAACAATCTGTGTGAGGCATGGTGGCCAGTCACGCAGTCTGATTGTCTGTCCATTGGATGTTTTTTTACTTTATATGTTTGACATGCTGGGTCTGTTTGGTCGCCTGGGAAATGGAAATACTTCGAAGCAAGTGTAATCTGAGGTTCTAATTAGTTCCACCGAGGTTAAGATAATATCAAGTGTAGAGAGCAGATAGCAGGCTTGGATATGATCATTATTCCTGCTTCAGAAGTGGAATTATTTTTATAGTGTCTTTTATTTTTACAGTCTACATTTATGACACTTACCTAAAACTGCTCTGGTGCTCAGTTCTTTTGCAAAGTTCTAGCTCACACTAATGAATAAAAGGCTTGCGGCTGGCAGATAGAGAACGGTATACAGATGTTTATGTCCTAAGGTGATTTTACTGAATAGAGGAACGAGTGGCAGGGTGGGCTCTGAAATTTAGTTTCTAAAAGGCACTTAGCACAGGTTACACAAACAACTATCCTCTTGTCAACAATCCTGTTAGTATTCATACTATAGCTTCATGAACAGCCAGATGTCAGTACGTGCAGTTACTGAGGTGTTCCTGAATTGAATGGGAAACTGTACCTGCAGCCTCTTTACTATTCACACCAAGACAATTTAGAGGCTCCCTGGAAAAAAGAGGCCAAGACATATTCACAGAGAAATACATCAGACAATAAATTCTCATTCCAGAAATCCCACAGCCTGCCCTTGCAGTACACCTTAATTTAAATGTTACAACCAACCCACACAGAGGCAGCTGATGGGGTTGTTAGGAATTACAGCACGGAAAGCATATTTAATTTGAAAAAGGGATTTAACGCTCAGAGGAAACTAAATTAGGATGTATTCTGCCATTGTATATTGTCTAGCAAGTCCCTCAAACAGAACGTGTTTTTTATGACACGGTCACATTATATTGTCAACAAAAATGTATTAGCCTTTCCTGCTTCTTCATGAGCTCATTTAACTGGGAACCTGACATGGGTGATCATCGTTTTAGTAAATTAGAGGAATAAGAGTGGCCCCTTGGGTTCAGAATAATAATATCACATTTAATTTATAAAGTGCTTTTCACTCTCAAAGCAGCTTGATTAATGTCTTTACAAAATATGAAGTCTCTAAGCTAACGGAGCTATTTGCAACTAACACCAGATATGTGTAAAGAAAGATTGGTGGAACCATTACACATGAATTTGTATTTTCCTCTCTGGGGAAGTGTACATTGTTAGACGTACTAAATGATTGCACCATATGAAGAATGTCCTCTTCACTATAAGGCAGCAGCTAAGGGAGTATTTAGGATGTAAATATGTCAGACTGCAGCATCTGCCACTACAGGCAGAAGAGATTTTTCATGTTTAAATGTGTCCAACACACTGTGGATAGAGGCAGTGTCATAGCAAACTAGATAATGCAGCTGCCCCCCCAGTGAGAGGCCTCTTTACGATAATAGATTTGACAACATGAACACTGTGTGCTGTCTCCATGGACGCACTTCATTTACAAGCTGTTGAAAAGATTATGTGCACACTGTTCTCTATGCATTAATGCCCCCCCCCCCTTCCAATCGTATTATGCTATTTACATTCCCCCTGACAACAGAAAGTGCTGCGATCCGGCTCAATCAAAACACGTTTTATTCTCTCTCCATGTCATGCTCTGACAGATATCATTCAGCGACGTCTCAGGGTGAAAGCTGAAGCTTCATTGAATAGGCAGCACAAAAGGTAATAGCATTAATTTAAAGTGTACTCAAAATGTCAGCAGTCTAGGAAAACACTGAGCAGTGATTCAGCTAGACTATTTATAAAGACAAACCCAGAGCAAGCTCAGAAACTCACTATAACTCACTCTGACAATCCTTATTTCACCTGCTGGAAAATACCTAGCAACTTGTTATACTTCAATTCCCTTTTAAATGAAATCCTCCAGAAATAGTTGAACGTCACCTACCAGTGGAGTTTTATTCACAGCAGCAAAGAAGTGGATTACTCCTGCACGCTGCTGAGAGCCTCCAGCAAATGGTGACGGTAACAAATGTAATAACCTTCAGAATATCAATAGATGAGAGATTAGCAATTTAAATATTGCCCTTTGGAAGGACAGCTGTGTTTCTTTGAGGTTTCTTTGAGATGCAGGGACAGTTGCAGGGACAGTTGATGCCGCATCACCTCAGGGCTTTATCCCTACAATAATGTGATAGACAGGGATTACGCTGTCGGGGTATGTTGCCAAAACAGAAACAAGTACTGGGAGGACAAATATTAAGGGAGAACCTCATGAAAAACATCCAGCGGGGGATCATCCCTCCTCTGAAAGAGATGGTTTCTCTGACCTTTACCAACATAAACTCCAGAAAATCACTTCAACTCAAGTTTAAAAATAAAAGACGTATTTTTCAATAAATAACAGACATTATCACAACAATAAAAGAGTCACTGCAGTTTAAATACTTTGAAATGGCTCCAGTTTAAAGTGGCATGGAAACACACAGCTTCAAAATATGTGTCATCCCGGAAAACAAATCTCACACAGAGGTTATTATAATGCTTAGAGGCAAAAACAATTATTAAAGTAATAGGGATGTAACGATATATATCGAATATCGCGGTAAATAAATGTCTCAATACCGTCGTGAGACTGACAGTCTACCGCGGTTTTTAATTTTTTAATTTTTCAAACATTTATTTAACGAGATGGTCCCATTGAGATCATTGATCTCTTTTTCAAGGGAGACCTGTCCAACAAGGCAGCAAGTCGGTTACAACATGAACATAAAACAACAGATAACACAAAAGGACATCGTATTTACAGGGCTACATGTACATACCTAGAGACATTGACAAGTACCAACAGTATATTTATATCTCGCCCTGTCAATAAGCCTCACCTTCTTGGCAAAAACTGTATTGTTTTTGAAGTGGTGGAGAGACAATGCACAGTTTTACCCACTGCTGTCACCCATGGCCAAAGCATATCTCTCTGTCCCAGCAACATCAGTACCAAGCAAGAGAGTTTTTTCCACAGCAGGGGATATTGTAAACGCCCAAACATCCCAGCTTCTACCTGGAAATGTGGACACGCTCATATTCCTAAAAGATAACCTTGATGATGCTGAGTGAGTGAGTGAGTTAGAGTTGAGTTACTTGAAAAACTAAAGTGAAACTTGATTTATTCTATTGCAGGGTCTGATTATTACATTGTTGACACTCTAAAATAGTACTATCGTAAAAAGCAAGTGTATTACGGATTTGTTTTGTGCTCGAAATCGATGTTAGCGCAGACCTATTAATGAAAAGAGTAGTAAGAGGTATAGTGTAGATGGCTAGTGAACTGATTTGTATTCCCCAGACGTTGGGAAACTGAGTTTTCTCGGTAAACGAGGAAAAAAGGTTTTAAAAAAACAGACCTCGGTGGTTTTGTATAAAGTATCGAAACTATCGATTATTTCAACATAAATAACAACCGTATTAGTCTGTGTTTGATGCCCAAAAAAAAACCGTACATAATCGATAAATAAATTGTAATAATTTTGACCAATTTGGTGAGATATATTCTTTTTTATTGAGGGATATTCCTCTTAAAATTTTTATTATGGTGTCCCGAATGAATTTTTTTATTTTTTTTTTTTTTAAATTTTTTGGTCGTGAACCCTCAGGGAGACCGTGGTAAACTCCCTTTTTTTTTATTAAATAATTTTTACCCGGGGGGTGAAACTTTATTTATTTGTATATCGACGTGGGAATTTTTCTCAATTTCCATCCCCAATTTCATTCTTACCGCTTTGGTCGCATGCTCTCACGCGATCTTAAACTTTTATGTGTTGGCTTTTTTATCCGGAGAAGGGGAGCTGAAAGGATGTCTCAGGGAGGAGGTTGTGTGGGCTTGCGCGTAGTAGTACTCCCGGGTGCTCTAATTCAAACACGGTCTACCTTCCGACTGTCCGTCCCATCTGGAGGTTAGTAAAATCGGCCCCGGCCGATTTTTACGAAAATTTGGTCGCGATGCGAAGGTCCTCTAATTTAAAAAAACTAACATAAATAAACAGTTTCGTAAATTATATAAGTAACGATAGCCCCCTTTGCAATCTCATAAGGGGTTTCACCTGATATTAGTTTTCACCAAAGGGACTTTATTTAAATGTTATGGGGGTTAACTTAATACTTGACTTCTAAAACCAGTCGGACAGGGGGGGGAGAGGAGGGGTAACCAACACAAGGGCTATGCATTCTCCGACGTCGTTGGCAACTGGTTGAAGAGAGGATGTGTAGTTTTATGGCCATTTTGGGTCCGTAGCAAACCGACACCTTTCGTATATTGAGACAGGTGTGTCTTAAATTAAGGCACAAAGAAGGCCATGAAAAGAAACTAAATGGGTATCAGCGAGAGCTCGGCTCCCCAGTCCCAATAAGGGGGCGTCCTTCCCCAGCGGCGCCTCTGGCATCCGTTCGTACACCCTTTTTGCGTATAAAATCACTGGAAATTAATTTTGCAAAACAAAAAAAAATACATAGTGTCATAGTGGGGAGTTTTTATTTCTTTTGCTTCGTAAAAGTGGTACGTTGTTTATAATTTATCAGGATGTTTTATGAAAAAAAAATAAAGGAAGAATAAAAACAGAATTCGGAGTTCCCCTCGGGTCTCCCCCCCGAATTCCCGGTGTCAATGTTTGTGTCTTAACTTGTAAATATCTAAACTACTTATGTTCCATACATAAGTCGGAGTGTGTCTGTTGAATCTCATGTTATATCACACTCCTAACAAACAAGGATGAAAAAAGAGGACCTACTGAAAAAGAGGTGGAAACAGTGACAAACCGAACAAATATTGAGGCAAAGTTAGTCCTCTCTGTCAAAACTACATTCTTATAGTATTATGTATATAACGGTCCTATTGTTTACTTACATTGTCTCAAAACCGCTAATCCGGGGCGACACGTCCTCATAGTAAGCCCTCCCCTCTTGGCTAGCTACTTTAGGGGGCCCCCAGATCTGTGACCCACCCACACCACTTACCTAACCAACCCAAAGCCGCAGACCTTCTCCTCACCGAACGGAACTTGGGACGCTAAGTCTCCCTGTCAACTTCCACTTTTCCCACCTCCCTCCAACGCAGCTCAGTGGACTTTACTGCGACACCTCCCCTCCGTCTAAATTTCCAAATCGCCTCACGATACTATCCGAACACTCTTATCTCGCTTCGCTAACCAATTCGACCAACCTCGGGGGCTAGTGAATAAAGGAACTCTCCTCTCTCTCATTATTGTACCTTTATCATTTACTTACTCATTTCTTCCAGGAGGGAACCCAACTTGACGCGAGGCCGACTCAATAATGAAATATCCCCTACATTGCTGTGTGGTTTTGAGTGCGCATGCTATTATAGCGCTATTTTTCAGGTGCCCATTGCTATAATAGCGCTAGAACTTTTTATTTCCTCTTTTAACACTTAGAAAAAAAAAAAAAAATGAACTTAAAAAAAAGAAATAATTTATTATTAGCCTAAACATGNACACACACACATATATATATATATATATATATATATATATACACACACACACACGTACTTGCAACCAGTATTGGGAAAGTTCAAAAAAATAAATCCACTACTCGCACTTGACCAGGTTGGGGTGTAATGGGATACCTGGAATTACGTTTTTTGTAATCAGGATACAAAAAAAGGTAACTGTACTTTACAGTTACAAAAAAAAATGATTACAATTTTTAAATACATTTCTAACTGAACAATTGTACAATCTGATTCACACACTGTAATATGCACATTTTTACATATCTTTGTTACATATTGTAGAATGTACACGTTTACTATAATTCCTGATATTTATACAAAAACATTCATATTTAATTTGTGTTGGATTATTCTTTGGACACTTTTTTACTTGACCTTCTTATGTTTGTATACATGTTTTTAATTTAATCTAAAATAGCTGAGATTAAACTGTCACAAAACCCAATCTCCCTTAAACAAATCAAGTTCTCTGGTTGTGATTCCCACTATGTATGCACTCTTAAAAAAGTACCTGTAAACGTTTTAACTGATTGGAAATGTGGGCATTTTTTTGTATATAATGCAGAAAAAAATCTACACAATACAATGCAAGTAATCGCAAAGCACCATAGTCTGCACACTTTCCAGTCCATCCAATTTATTCTAGCGCTTCAAATATCTGGTCCAGCAAACATAATATGGATCATACCGCAAAATGTGTATGCAGGTTGATTTAATTTACTTTGTATGGGTGCTGCTGCTGCTGCTGCTTCTCTAGGTTCTAAATCTAACGACACTAATGTGCCAAATGATTCGAGTGGGTGGATGATGAAAGCATTTTCACAGCTGGATGGCAGAACCTGCAGAATGCTCTGATGTTGTTCCTCTTTCACTGATTTATGTGCAAAATAATAGGTGAAATGTGTGCATTATTATTTTCTCTTGACTTTGTTTACATATTTGATATCGACTTGAATATCACTAAGTATTCAAATAGCGCTCCATTCATTTAGTGATACTTGCATTTGGGTACTGAATACAGTTTTTAGCAGATAATTGTATCATAATACATTTCAGCACTGCACATGACATATTCATATACAACTCCTAACATTTCAATGAGATGCTAACCTTGCATACTTCTCAAAACGTCATGCATATATTTGCCTCGCTAGTATGTTGTTTACCTACCCATCACATTCTGTTTGTTTCTTCCTGTGTAACAATAAATAATACGGGTATATTGTAGGGCTGCTCAATGAATCGTATTTTAATCGCAATTACGATGTTGGCTTGCAACGATTACGAAAACAACGTAATCGAAATAAAAAGATTATTATTATTATTATTTTTTTATTATTTTCTTTTATTATTTTTTGTATTGGTTTTTCTGTTGAATTATACTTAAAGTTCAGGGTAATCAACTGTTAAACACATACTGTTCACATTTTTTTTTTTAAATAAAAGGATGTTTGTGTGCCTTGGCAGTAATCGTTTTTAATGATCGTGATATCAATTATTGGGCCAAATAATCGAGATTATGATTTTTGCCATAATCGATCAGCCCTAGTATATTGTAGTTACACTTCATGTAAAAACCGAAGAATAAATCTAACCCTAACCCTACAGTTCTATTTGTAAAGTACAGAGAAAAGACGACTAAAATGTCCATCCCTGTAAAACAGCGCGCTCTGTGTGCTTTAGCAGTCATAAACTCTCCCACTTACAACATCTCTCTGTGCTAATGTTCCTTTGTTGGCGTCGGTGCTGCTAACACATCACTTTCCGCGTTGACAGATTGCATCCTCGAATTTGATGGAGCGCCACAAATCATGCGCTCCACTAATTTCATTAAACTAAATGTGCATCCTGTGTATCCCGCCTCGGACCAACGCGAGACTAAATGAGAATAAACAACCCTCTTGTGATCGGAGGACTCGTCAAGCTTAATTGGGTTGGGGTTAATAAAGGCTCATTCCTTCATTGCTTCTTAGTTGATCTATTTGTTATTGTTATGATGATGGAAAGTGACAACCATGAAACGACTTTGGAGAAATAATAGGCAGGTTCCTCTTGTTGAAGCATTCGTGCAGCAGGGGGAAGAACTTTATCCTGATATTAAAGACATACAGTTTTTACAGTGTAGCTTGGTATTGATTTTGTTGTTGCTGCAGTTAACTTTAAGGTTGTCCTCGCCTTCAAAATAATCTTTACATGTCTGCTAAAAGCTTTGCCAGAAGTTGATGACATTTTACCAATACAGTTTTTAACATGAAAAACTGAAACAGAAGTTTTTGAAAGAGTGACTTCACTTATATTTGTTCTTTTCACTTAATGTTTCTTTTGTATTTCTCTTTAGAACTACATGATCCCGTTGAAGCAAGTGTTCACCCCACAGGAAATGGAGGCTATCTTTGTCAATCTTGAGGTAAGAAACCGCCGAAGCAGAAGAAAGTGGTGTCTAAACATCACGCCTGGATGTGTCTCAAATCAAGTGAATAATTCAATATGTGTACAGATGGCTGAATGAATGGCAGGATGTGATGTATATACAGTATGTATATTAAGGGATAACAGTTTGCAAAATGCATGCTCTGATGTCACAGTTTCATGTTGCCACCGCAGTGGGGGAAACAAAATATTCACTCTTTTCTCATTTGTTTTGAAACGCTTGTCACTGGTTATTGCTGTACAACCTGGTCAATAATCAACTTACTACACAAACAAATGTTTAGTATTGTGAATTATCTTAAATTCGTAAAGGAACTTTAACTGAATTTAACCAGATGCTTCAATTGTTAAACAATCGGAAAAACAATTCACAAATGTTATCATTGTTAAATAAAACCAGCAGTATCTTTCAACTACCTGTGTTTCGCGGATAACAATTGATGAACCAACAGCAGTTTCAAAAGAAAATTCTTAATTTAACTTCGACACTTGCCAAGACATACATTAGACCCTAACAAAGATGAGTTGACTATCGTAGCATTAGAAACAAAATAGCAGCAAATATTACAAAAACACAAATGTATCCATCTCTTAACTTGAGTTACTCTACTGTATCAAAATGAATCAGGAATGGAATTAATCTGCAGATGTTCAAAACGAGAACGAAAACACTTTTTGTGCCACAGCACAAGTCAAACTGTAGCCTGGAACAGACTCGCTAAGGTTTGTCTTAGATCAGCCGATTGCAGGACTTCACTGCCTGGCTGAGAGGAGTAGGAGTAAGCAGTCCAATCTGTATTAAAGAGTCCATAAAATAGGTCTTTCCAAAATTGTAAATCACAAGAGCATACAGTCATCCCAAAAAATATTAGGCTGATGTGTCCAGTGGTTTGTGAGATTAGCTGCAGACAGACACACACACACACACACGCACGGACGACCAACCACATTGTCTCCCCACAGGCTTACGTATGGCGAAGATAATTACACTGCATTGGACTAGGACGACTTCAATTTGAATCATAGGGCATACCAAGGCAATATGTAAGGAACGTGCTGTAGCCTGCTGAACCTTTAAGGATGAATACATGAATGCATACCTAATGTTTTTTAAAGGTTTTTTAAGCTCCTTCTTGCCCCTGTTGAACATGAGACTTATTTTTTTTGTACTTATATCATTATTATTATTATAACTTAAAAAAAAAATATATAAATATTATTATTATTATTGTTGTATGTTTTGTTTCTGACATGTTCAATAAATTGACTAAAACATTTTTTTTTTTAAATCCGTACATCCTAGGCCATTTACAGTGTGTATATATCTATACGTAGAATTATTGTCTTGGTGGACTTAACCTCACATTTTAGCTGATGGCATTGCCAACGGTTGTTACTTTTATGTGCTTTTAGGGGTTACAAAGACTTTTAAAAAGCTATATTAATGCAGTTCTTTCACCCTTAGAATGGGTAGATTCTAATATTATGTCTGTTGCTCACTCAGGATGTAATCAAAGTCCACTCCGCCCTCCTACGAGCCATAGACCTGAACATGTTGAGCGGAGGAAGCGGACTGGGGAAGATCTTCCTCGAATTCAAAGAAAGGTAAGTGTCCTGAAATGTGTCTGGTTTTAGACATATGCAAAAGCTGCTCTTTTTTGGGTTCATTGTGTTAAAAAACAACCTTGGTTGGGAGCAAGCGGCAAGAGGCTGCAACATGTTACGTATCATGATGAGTATCCACAGATCTGTCGGGGGATTGCTGGGATTAGTGTTCAAAGAAGAAGTCGATTAAAACAAAACACGTAGAGCTGAAAAGCTGAGGGAGCATGTAACCAATTGTTCCCCATTCAACCATAACAGCCAAAGTAAATTCACTCAAGACTGCGTCCCCTATCACAGTTATATTCCTTTACAGTGTTGTCTCCACTTTCACTGCCACATTATTAGCCAAAGTTTTATGTTCCTCAAACACATGACACAATCTCAAAATGCATTAGGATTAACCGGGAAATCAACTGACTTCAAGTGTTTGTTGAAATCAGGTTTTCAAGTGCAGCCACCTGCTTTATCTGCTCTGTATCCAGATTGGAACAAATCATTTTCATTGGAAAGAAGTTTAAACTATACTGCACAAACTTTTGTATCTATTTATTTGGTATTATTAGTGCATTTTGTTCTGGAACAGCATTTGTATCCTCCATGCTCCACAAACCTTAAAAGAACAAACTCATACCACAATACTCTAAAATGGCAAATCAACTTTATAGGTATAAGATTGTTCGTTGTTGAGCAGAATTGATCTAATCTATTTTAAAAGCCATCCACCCATGTGAAGGACACAGGTTCAAATCCGACATGTGACCATTTTCCGCGAGTCATCCCCTTTGCATCCACCTTTCAGCACTGTAGCTTCCATCAAGGCACTGCTTGTCCCCCACCAAACCAAAACAAGAAAAAGTATATACATGAAAAAAAGAAAACATTTGTGGGAGTAATTTAAAGTATTTCCCTCTTAAATCGTACGTATTGCTCATAAAGTGGATGACAAGCATATAAAACAGTTCCACTTCTTTTAAAAAGTTATATTAAAGGACTTTATTGGAGACACAAAAATGTTATAGGAAGGATATTTCTGTGCTGCGGAGATTAGAAAACTCAGGGAACCGTGTAAGCCGAGGTTTATTGGTGAGCAGGGCTTTCTCTCAGATGGATCTTCATCTGGCCCAGCTGCTGAGCAGCGTGTGGATAATTTGCATCCCTGAGGGGAGCAGTGATTTGCCTTCCTGCTGCTGCGATTGAGGCTGCTTCATAGGTAATGGTAATGATGGCGATGATAGGCTCTGGCCCTGGGCACGATTCCACACACAGCCATGCCACTCTCCTCCAATGACACACCCATTACTGCAAGAGTGAGTCACACACGTGTGTGTGTGTGTGTGTGTGTGTGTGTGTGTGTGTGTGTGTGTGTGTGTGTGTGTGTGTGTGTGTGTGTGTGTGTGTGTGTGTGTGTGTGTGTGTGTGTGTCGGCGTATTTCTCTGGTCGGCGTCAGTTTGCATAGGTAATAGTCTCGTCCCACGCCTCTACCCTTAAGCCTAGAGAGCCGTGTAACGCAGAGTTAGTGTGACACTACAGACTCCATTCCTGCTAATCGACAGAGGCAGGCGCATACTCTCTCCCTCTATCTTACACACGCATGCACACACTCCTTCTGCATCTCCTTCCTTGTTGTAGCTCATCTGACTCTCTCATCTGATGGAGCTTTTGGTTGGAAATCTTCATTTGCACGCAATCCCAGATAAGGTCCAGTAAGCCAAAGGTCCCTGTAAAGGACTGGGCGGGTGCCTCATACAAGCTTAAAGGATGCACATGAAGAGAGGGAAACTGGGGAAATCCTGAAAGAGATTTAAGGAGAAATAGTAGGTTTTGCAATTATATCATCTTTACTTTAGGGTTTTTTAGGTCTTTTTGTTATGGTCCTTAATAAAAGCTAATCCGGCCCAACATCTTTTGTTTTTTAATTCAGTACTTGCAAAGTATTTCTACTATAACTCCACTTTTTGACATGAAGTACATTGAACCTGAACCTTACATCCATATGGGATTATTGAACATCAAAACAAATTACCTGAATTTTCGTCAATAACCTCCCCCATTCTTCTGGGGAGACTTTCCACGAGATTTTGACACTGCTGGGGATTTGCGCCATTCATCCAGAAGAGCCTTTGTCATGTTGTGACTGATAAGGCGATGAGGCCTGGCTTACAGTTGGCGTTACAATGTATCCCTAAAGTGTTGGACAGGGTGGATGTTGGGGCTCAGTGCCAGTAAAATTCTTCCACTCTAACCTGGGAAAATCCATGTCTTCATCGACCCAGCTTTGTGCTTGGAGACAGTGCCATGATGAAGGAAACAGTTGGCATAAAGACTGAAGTAAAGTACCATTAATATTTCTAGTAATTTGAACTAAGAGGACCAAAGCTTTTAAAAGAGCCCAAGACCAAATAAAGACCTGTAGTTAATGGGGTTATTTGGTAATGGGCTCAACCTTCTATCTCTGACAGAAATATGTAACATTTACCTTCTATTCCTTCACTGATGACATATCGCTCATTGTTAATATTTACCTCTAGCGACATTCTCAGAAATGGGAAGCTGGGCTATTTTAAGACCGACGGTTCATTAGATTTGCAGATTCTGTGAGCGTCACAGACTTTGAATCTGCGTGTGATTGACATGTACGCCGGCCTCATTATGAGCCACCGCAGTGTCTTGCGATAAGCAACAGTTACCAGGGGATTTGGACCTTCACAGCGCCGCTCTCATCAGGCATCTGGGCGATTTTCCTGAGGACCTGGCTTGGCATAATTAACTCTGTTATCTATGCTTGTAAGTAGCTCTGACCTTTACAACAATGTGCTTGTTTCGCCTTCTTTCTCACGTTGGTGGGAAAGATGAAAAGCTTTTCCCTTTTTTATTCTATTTGTCGTCAAACTGAATGCCACGCTGAAAATGTCACGGGTTTATCTCAACTACTTCTCAATTCTTAAACAGCCCAGCTGAATGGAAAAGTGCACTCAGGAGCAGCTCTAGAAAACTGAATGGTCATCTGAGTGCCCTCTTGTTGATATCCTCATTTGCGACATTCCCCAACTCATTTCCGGAGTAATCTGGCTTCCTGATATCCCCGCTCTGCCTAATCATGGCTGCACTTTGAGCCTCTTTATCGGAGGTCTTTGCTTCATGTTCTCCTCCATTTGCTGTGTGCTGGATATGTTGAGTGGAGGTGAGGGGGTTCCCAATGCCATGTGTCAGAGAATATTAGGCGGCTCCACAGTCTGTCACTTCTGGTTTGCTTGGAGATTGGCTCGGCTCGCAGGACTTTACGAGGACGGGGGTTGAAGTTCCCAGGGCGCCGTTGCTCAAAATTGCATTTTCTGTGAAATAACATGCACCACAGCGTCCTTATTATGAAATAGACCTGCCAGCACAGCAGGGCCATACCATTGCTGCTGAAGAGAATACAAGCACGTTTATTAATGCACCAGCAAACTCTCTAACCCAACGGGGAACTGTCTGAAACAACTATGCCGTTTAGAGGCTACTGGGCAGCTTCTGATTTTCCTTATAACCACGCCTGTTTGCACACATTATTTTTCAAATACAGACTTCTGCAGGTTTTATAGTGTCATAAGAGAAAACTTGCCAATTTGGTCTACTTGGGGAAAAAGTCAAGGTTCCCTGGGGATTAAAGCTACTCTTTATGAACGGGTCCCAGTTGTGTTTGTGTGGTGCTAACAAAACTAGCAAAAGCACGAAAGAGGTAGGTAGAGATGCAAGGCAAGTTTATTTATATAGCACTTTTCAACACAAGGCAATTCAAAGTGCTTTACAAAAAATGAAAGACATTAAGAAACATAACATGAATGTTATTCAATTTCTAAAAAAACTGGCCCTTTGCAACTATTTTACGAGGAAGGAAGTCATTCAAAACTTTTGTTGGACCACAGTCCACCAAATATATTATGATAAGTAACCCTCTGAAAGACGGACTAACTATAGACCACTGGGAAAAGAGTGGGGAGATAAATAAGTCTTTCTTATTAAGTCCACACACTGATGAATATATACGAACAATATTAGAGGTAGCCTTCATAAACTATACTAAAGTCCTTTTAGAAGAACATTCCTTAAGCTTTATTTTGTTCTCGCTTATTTCCTTTAATGTTCCCTTTAATATATTTCTAGGATGTGTTCATGCCTGTAATACCTTGCTTCCCTTTTACTGCTATCATGGTTCCCCCAATGACACCAGAAGCTTGAGTTCTTTGCATTGGTTTCCTGATAACTTACTGTGTGACGAGTGTCTCTTAAATATGACCTTGGATCTTCCCTACGCTTCATAGTCCACCCGCTGCCTTATAATGGATCAAGGCCCCGATTCATCTCAATCACTTTGTCGTCCTGGATGGACAGGAGCTGATGGGAGCTGTCTCTCTGTGTGTGGATCAAGTCTTAATCAGGAGCTTATTAGCCCAGGGCCAGTTTAACCAGGCTGAGAGCCCCGCTACAGGAGGGCTGTAGTCAGAGCTCAGCGGGGGCTCCAGGGACGCTCCAGGGATCATCACTGTGGATCTCTGTAGAGAAGACGATGATCAAGAGATGATGGGTCCTTCAAGAGGAAGATTTTCTTTCATTGTTGAGAATTCCACCTCTGGTGAAACATGCGATGAGTGACACTCTTAACATTGACCATAAAGACATTCCTCACAGGTGCCATATTGTGTTTTTGTAGCAGTTGAGTTTAAGATGCAAACATTTAAAAATCTATATATGACTAGAATAGCACAATGCCGTTTCAAGTTGTGAAAAGCATTGCATATATCTGCCCTATGAGTCAGATCTGCTTCAAAATAGAATGGGTTCTTCCTTGGCCCATACTACACCCTCCTACCAAGTCTCATGAAACTCAGGCGTGTAGTTTTTCTTTATTATTGCTGACAAACGGAGAAACCAACAGCCAATTGTTTTTATTTTTCCTTGATGTGGGTAGCCATACATCAGTTATGCTTCTTTAAAAAAAAATATGTGTACTTCTCATTGAAATGTCAGTCTATTTAAGTTTTGTTTTAATAAAACTTAAAATTCACCACATAAATGTAGCAGGGAGCGGATGAATTGATATGAAGTTGTACTCCCACTGCTTCATCAGAGCCGTTTGCATTCCTCTTGTCTGCCTCACAGATCTATCAGAGGCCTGATTAGACTTCAGGGTGCCAGCTCTCTGCACCGCTCGAGACTCAGATTAAGAGACCGGAGTGCCAACTCCACCGGAGGGGGGGGTGTTGGGTTTAGCACTTCACCAGCCGTGCCAATGCCCTACTTTGACTCAGCGAGTGAGCAGGAGGAATGTGTGCCTCTTTGCAGTGGCATCCTCCAGGCAGGATGACTTTGAACTCCTTCCCAACTGAACCCACAGATCTGTGTCAGCGTCCCATTGTAGTGTCGAATGAATACAGCTCTCATTTCCTCACTGCTCCAAATTAAGATTTTTTTTTTCCCACCTCACACGCTGATAAGAGGAACTCTGCAAAGCAGCTGATATTAGACAACGCCTTTCATTAGCAATCTGAGATTACAACAAGAGGAGGCCGCCCCTCCAAATATTGCCCTGGGATCAGAATCTGGTCATTACTTATTCATGGTATTCACGTATACTCCTAATCACACTACATTTATTAACATATTCATTTAGCCTTTCCTCTACAGTGCCAAATGACTCTCAGGCTGACCTCTGAAATTGTGTTTATTAATCTTTACATTAATGTGCCGTACATTGCCGAAAGGCTGATTGTGGACTCAAACACCAATCAAATGTTCCTCTATGTTTTTACAAAGATATGATTTATATTCCAACCTTTTGAAAAGAGCCTCATTAGTCCTTATTAAGCCTCATTTGTAGATTTTTAGCCATATGCTCGGCTGGAGATGCTTTTATGAGCTGACGTGTCTTCATTAGTTCCCGTACTCGCAGAGAACAAGCTGAAAATATCTGAATCATAATCCCAGCAGTGGATTTCTCTTTACGGACATGAATGTTTCATCTTTTGGAGCGCGAATATACGGTTGCAGAGGGGCCGTCTGGGAGTAAAAGTAGTTAACGGCTTCAAAATGTATTAATCAGCAAGCCAGAGAGACTGTGAAAAATACTTTGAATTGTTGATAGTTAGATCATATTGCTTATACAACTTTCTGTACTTGTGAAACACTGTCTAGTGTGCCCACCTTGGCAAACACATTCCTAAGGTAGTGCACAATTCACCAGTTTTCTTCTTATTTCTGTGTGTTTTAAAATGTTCCTCTGTGGCAGGAGGTCTTTTTGGGTTTAGACCTTGATATGCTTTTATTTGGACACAAAAGAATACTTCAAAATACATAACAGTTGCTTGAAGCAGCTGAAAAAGCTTTCAGAGCGAGCTTCAGGTCTTTAACCCGGTCCCTCTTGCTCAATTCATGTTGATGTAAACTAGAAAGTGCGATCCTAATTGGTCACTGTACATTTCTCATGTTTTTATCAATGCTGTGCTATTGCTTTTATTTAACTCATGCTGTGTGAGTAGGGAACTATGTTAAAAGCTCTCTCCACTAACAAAAACAACATGAGTGTTCAGTCGATATGCACAGTATACTATAAAAAGGTACTGCAAAAAAAAACAATGAAATCAGGGAGGATGTGGATGATGACATTACAACATAGCTTCACTTGTATTTACAAAACTACATTATTTTTTCCTAAGATTATATTTTTGAAATAAGAAGAAACCGATCATATACCTTTAGTTTTGTTTGGCTTTTTTGCTGAAAATTTATGAAAATATGATTTTGGTGTGCCCACCTCACTGTCCAATCTTGTTTTGGAAACACAATGATTGACCAAATTGTGATTTATGGCATATAATAAACAGTCCTGGCATAATGAACCACTTTCATGCATGACTTTTATTTGTAGTGTTCCCTCCCTACAGTATGTCCCATGAAGGGCGATGAGATGTGACAGTGTATTTAGATGTGACAGTGTATTTAGATTAACGGTGTATTTAGAGTAACGGCTGTTTTTGACTTGTGTCCTTCCCCAGGTTGTTGATCTACGGTCTTTACTGCAGCCACATGGAGAACGCACAGAAGACACTGGACGAGCAAATAGCGACACGAGAGGACGTCAAGATTAAAGTGGAGGTAACGCCCTTCACCTGTGACATCCCACTGATTGAGTGCATTGCTGTGAAAATAATACATCACAGTGTGAACACAGGCTTCTATTTCAGACTGAATACTGATTCGTGAGCAGGTAGGATTAGCATCTTGCTAATGGACCTAAAACATGGCTTAATGTGGAATGGGACAGGGGCTTTAATGACAAGATGACACCTTACAAAAAACATTATAAGCCACAAGACAATAGGTGACAATAGAAGTGTTCTTCCACCTCCAATAGAATTCAACATATGTAGGTTATTTCCTTTTTCTTTTTAAAAAAAAAAATTAGGTTCCTATATTCACTAAATGGCCAATACATCTTTTAACTAAGGACAGTTAGGAAGTGTATGCAATTTATGCAACCATTTACATGTTTGCACTTTCCAAATGTCTACAGAAAACGACATCTTTTACAACATCAAGTATGAAATTCTAATTTGCTGTTGAATAAATTAAGACATTGAATAATTAATGACATAAATAAATGTATAAATGTGATCCAAATGTTTCGTGGTCATGCACAAATTGAGATAAAATCAGAGAGGCAAATAATCTCATTTGCAAATATGCCCTTAAGGACTGTTTAATTAATAATATTCTGATGTACTGAAGTCAACATAACCCCAGATGTATTGGCGAGTGTACTGTGGGCAGAGTGGTGGATTTGTGGTGACGGCCTTCAAGATGTCTTGCCAACTCACCAATTCTTACATGGGAAAAGTTGTATCACATGTATGGGTCTATTGAAACTCCTTCTTTGTATAACATCTGAATTGATAGTAGAAGAAACGCTAACACACTGCTGTAATAATGGTGTTAAGGCACATCAGCACTTAGCATGTTTAGAGAAATTCCTTTAACAGCTGTTGTCAAAAACTCTGAGATACACTCTCTCCTAATAGAAGATCTTTGTACCGGGATATATAAGCTTCTTTCTCCACAAAACCCTTATTTGTAGAGGGATAAGCTGTCCTTGTTGCTGCATGGTGATAGAAAGTGAATAAAGAAACGCCTACACAAGCCACTGTGATGAAGCCTCATAGTGTGACACATACAAAAGGCAGTTTCTAACGGAGCCTGTGCAGAGTTTATAAAAACATATTCATTAGTCAGAGGAATTTCCCAGTCAGCATTCGAGCCTACTGCATCACAAAGCTTTTGTTTCCCCTCAGAATAATAAACTGGGCTCGTTGTAGCTGATGGAATGCCAAATGAATATGTGGAAGCGGTCACAGCAATACAACAATACCCCATGAATTATTAAACAATGAATGAATGCTTGTTAGTAGGAAGGAAATGTGCTTTGTGGCCTTATGCAATGTGTAATAACTGCCCTGCTGCTTGTGTTGTTGTTCTTCCTCAGGAGTGTACTATGAAAGTGCAGGAAGGGAAGTTCAAGCTGCAGGATCTGCTGGTGGTTCCCATGCAGAGGGTGCTGAAGTACCACCTACTACTGAAGGTAGGAGGCATCTCACAGCATTATTTCTCTGGATGCTCCATGTGTTTGGAACGCAAAATACTTATTACACTCCATCTTTTAAATATCAACACTCATCCCTGCTTGAAGCACACAATGTGTATTTGAAAGGTTTGAGGCTTGCTTCTTTGAATTATGAGATGAGGGGCCCCTGGTCACAAACACACGCCCTGACACCTTACATAGAAGAAAGACACACAGACTTTGTGGTGGCTTTGTCTCTTTTGTATTGTTTAACGAAGGTGACAAGTATTACATGTTAAAAGCATAGGTCATATGTCTCAAAGTGTACACGTTAATTCATTATTTTTTCATTTTGGCTATTACTTAATAACCAGTCTGAGTCTGTCTTTATTCCCTACTATGAGCTTCAACTGGGGACCATCCTGTCATCATTTTGTTGACCTTTAGCCACGCCACAAATTCTGTTTCTGTACTTCTATTTTGCCCTTTTGGAACATGCTGCATGTTTGCCTGTGTTCTTTATTTTAGACTTTTCATTTATGAATTATGTCCATTATTTTGGTCCTGACGTATGGTAATTAGCATGTTGTGTATATGTTATGTAAATAATTAAATAATGTTAGTTTCTAGTTACCTACAATTTAAAATAATGATTTAATCAATTTGATTACCTAATTAATCATATAAAGTAATTCATGACATTAGATTAGATTTCTGCTCCTCAGGCAGTTTAGCTCGTGTCATAAACTGATTCCCCTGGGTTACCTGGTAGCTATAATCATTATGTAGCCGTGCATCGATGCCCTAATATGAAAATATATTTAAGCCCAATGACTAGCCACACACTTCCTCTCCATTATTCCTCCCTGGAGCTCTCCTCCTGGCGATGAAACAAGACGGCCACTGTAATATCGCCCATGATTAATTGACTTTGCATCTCAATTATGGATGAGCATATGAGTTTATGAAGCGGTGCATAATGGAGGCGAGCGTTGGCTTCAGGTGATTGTGGGGCTTCACGGAGAGCGACTTGTCTATTAGTCTGTATCGAACCCCTGCAGGAGCCTCAGCCGGGCACTGAGGTCAAATCAAGCGCACTCTAATCCAATTAAGCGCACCCCATTTCACTGCATCCAACCGCTTTGCAGGGAAACACCGCTGCACGGCCCGGGGGCGCGTCACACTGACAAGTCCTGTTTACTTGTCCACTCATGCACGTCTTCAGTAGATGTTGTATAGATATCACCACGGCAGCGGTCCCTCTATCCGGTCATGGTGCGAACACTTTCATCTTTTATGGCTGCACTCTAAATAAAGTGAATTCAGCACAGTCATCTCAGAAGTGATTCTCCTCCAGCAGGGTTTGAATAGTTGATGAATTTGCAGTGTTTTTATGAACCTGTGTGAAAGCTGAGTTTATGGGCTGTGCTGTGAGTCGTCGGGGCGGTCTCGCTTGAGGAAAAGTAACACCACGGTATTAAAAAGATCTGCTGAGTCGTTAGATCATTTATATAAAATGAAAGTTAATTAAGGTGAAATTAAGCCTAATAGGAGAACTCTCGTCCTTGCTGTGCGGCTGCTGGTGGGAAGCCTTTGAGAGATAATGCTCGTGTCGCCGCACTAATGGCTCGTACTGGTTATTCAGCATGGCTGCACAGTGGGGGTTAGACCGGGGGGGATATCTGAAGGTCATGCCCTCTTATAGCTAGCAGGTGGAGAGTTGTCATAGCGGGAAAAGGTAAATGTAATGCATTGAAAATACATCTATCAACTGGCCCTGTTAAACTTTTTGGGGTTTTCCCTTTCCTGTAGTGTGTCATATACTGTAGGTGAATGTGAATGGTCTGCAAAGGCTAAAATCCTCCCGTTGTATTAACTTTAGTTTGTCTATCAATGTCAACAACGACAAGACAACATTTGGTTCAGTAGTGTGTTTATTTCTTAGTTTTTTTAGGACACTGCTGATGGATATGCCAACTGGTTAAACATATGGCACAGTTTCAGTTCTATTTATAAAACTATAAAAGCTTTAATGGGATTTTCATTTCTCACAAAACACATGGCTCTATAGCGTTTTATAAATCCTTCCAAAAAGCTAATGGAGGAGACATGCCATCCCATTTCAAAAACAATGCTGTCATTGACTGACTCTGTGGAGGAATTGTCCTTTAGCTTATTAGCATAAAGCTTAAAGATGCCTGGAGGTTAGTTAGCAAACGTTTGATTGAATGTATGTTTCTATCTGACTCAGATGTGTGTCAGTGTCAAACACATCAGCTATACATCTGTTACAACATCTCCTCTCATTACTATAGGCTTTGAGTCAGTGTGTTTACTAAATATGAATAATGATCTCCCTCCACAGGAGCTGTTGACTCACTCGGCGGACCGACCGGAGAGACAACAACTGAAGGAGTCTCTGGAGGCGATGCAGGTCAGTGTGCTCATGAGTGAGCTTTAAGACACGTTACATAATGGCTCTACAGCGCTCAGAGCCAAAAGCTGTATCAAATGTTTCATACAGCTACTGCGCCTCAAAGGGCCGTACATCTACAGTGATATGACAGATGTCAAAAGGGATTCCAGGCTGAAAGAATGTTTGCCTTGCTCTCCCAGGACCTTGCCATGTACATCAACGAAGTCAAGAGGGATAACGAGACGCTGAAGAAAATCAGCGAGTTCCAAAGTTCAATCGAGAATCTTGTAAGTATCGTCAACGCCTTTTATTTTTCAAGTTTCTTTGGGCTTGATTCATGTTCTTACTGTAGGTGAAGCCACATGAACATGTTTTTACCTGACCTGAGTTTCTAAGTACCGGTAGTCATTTCAATTGAGAGACTTTTGTATATATATTTTTTGTTGTGCTTTATTAACTGGTTTGAAGTGGTTAAAGTCAATGTCATGTTTCTCCACAATAAATCACAATAATACTACACCCACTGTTCATCAAATGTAATCAAACCACACACATACACACGCAGTCTGTTTTTTTAACTGTTACCAGCATTTGAATGAAGAAGTGTTTTCTTACTTTACGTTCTTTGCTTCTTTCGAAACATATGTACACTTTTGGTCGTCTGGCTGTAGCTTCAAATTTAACAGAGATACCAGAGTGGTATTTGTTTCACATCTTTTGCCAAAATGTCATCCACAGCAGCACCGTTTAACTTTGTCACATTCAAGTAAATAGTATAACGGTCACCTTGTATCATGAATCTATTGTTCCTGCTTCTGTTTTATTTTACAAAGCTAGATTTGACGTCTTTGCAGAAGACATTTTGAATATAAAAAGTAATACACTGTCTAACGTTATCACCAGGATGGGATTCAATGTTTGTGGGAGTGATTATTCACTGAGCATTAACCCAGAAACAATAACCTTACCTTGCTTCCTCAACGAATGATTTAGTGTTTACCTTCCAGGCTGATGTTCATCTTCCGTTATATTTCCAAATATGTCTAAAGGGACTGTCTCTTTCTCTGTTATCACTTCCTATCTTCATGTATTGTTCCTACAGAGGTGCAACTAGTCACTGGGTCCTTATAAATATGCCCCAGATACAGTAAACAACTTGTGGATGTGGATTACCAGGATGGAAAAGAAACAGGGACTGAATATTTTCCCGAGATGTATCATTTAGTAGAAATCTATTATGATTCTGTCTAAAATGCAAGTGTAGATGAATTAATCATGGTTTCTCATTAAATATAGAAGTTATACTAGTCAGTGGATTGACACGCTGTGTGTCCTTTTGACCGAAGCAGCAGGTGAAACTGGAGGAGTACGGGAGGCCAAAGATAGACGGAGAGCTGAAGGTGTGCTCCATCGTCAACCGAACGAAACAGGACCGGTGAGAACCATCTCTCCAGAATAAAATACCTCCAGGAATCACATATTCTTACAGTTGGAAAAAAAATTAATACGTGTGTTTGTCTTCAGGTATATATTCCTGTTTGATAAAGTGGTCATTGTCTGCAAGAGGAAAGGCTACAGCTATGAGCTCAAAGAGATTATCGAACTGCAGTCATATAAAATGTCCGACGACCCCATGAACAACAGAGACATGAAAAAGGTAAGAATCTTTTACTTTGAAAGGACCAAGCTAAACAAAATGTATGCAGATGTTGTAACATCCCGCGTAATCATTACAAATGTTGCCCTTGAGCTGAAGGACTTTGTTGATGGTAATTTGCAGATGTAGATCTTATGAGTAATGCGTTGACGTTTCACATTATCCATTGCGCTCGCCCATGCTTGAGAAACCATGTTAATGCAACGAAGGGCATTTAGGATTCATGAAATCGTACCGCGGTGCATTTTGCCACAGGTCTAACATGGCTTTTTTGTTTTGAATCTGCATGTGTCTTTTCATGTTATGCATGTGTAACTGGCTCTTTCTCTGGTGTCTTTCTTTTTGCATGCTTACCAGTCCAGTGGAAAAATGGTAAGCTCAAGTTGACCCTTTTTTATTTGACTCATCTTCTCATCATGGCCTATTTATTGGCAGTGGAGTTTTATGGGTGTCATGCTGTGAATGCACGTGCACTCTCCAGCTTTTGGAAATATGCATCGCTAAAGCATGTGGAGTATCTTATAGTTCAGAGTAAAAGGGATAGTTGGGATGTTTTTAGAAGTGGAGTTTTATGAGGTACTAATCTATAGTCGGTGTTAACTATAGTGGATGGTTGTAGGTGAACCCCCAGTTTGGAGAAACAGACAGGAGTACGGGCACAGAAGCTAAGCAATGTTCTGTGTGGATGGGGGGTTAACGAATCATAGCCCAAAAGTAAAAATATAAATTAATATATATGTTGAATATTTTCACCACTTACCATTTTGTAAAAGAGCTATAAAGTCGGAAGGCGTTTTCAACACCATCTTTAAAGCCACCAGACTCCTATGTAAAAAAAGAAAAGGGTATTTTTTTCTTGTAACACTAAATTTGCTGTGTACATCTAATAATAATAATAATAATGAATTACATTTTTTTTTATTATTAGAGCGCTTTTACAGGTGCTCAAAGCGCTTTACAATTACACATTACACGTATTAGACATGTAAGAGTCATTACTGTCTAGTCATCTGCCTAGTTTGTTTGTGTTATTGTTTGACTTTGGGTTGTCCCTATTCCCCTGAATAACACAGTTACACAGATTAACTAACAGATCAAGGCAGCAGTAGACCAGCAACCTCTGTGTTCTGTGAGTCAAAATTACAGTTATTTTTCAATAGAGTCTGGTGGCTTCGCCAAGAGCATAGATAAAAGCTACAGTGCCCAATGGAAAACAGAAATGTTTTACATTAGCTCATGGTTAGCTCTCACAGCCAGCTACTGTATAGCAGTGAACATATGTAACCTTAATCAGCAGCTGTTCTCCCGCACGCTTTCTCCAAGTTGTGATTGTCTGCAGTCTGACATGGGATAAGCACTTCATACAACCTCACTTTAAAACATGCAAACTATCCCTTTAGATGTGCTGATATTTATTTAGTTTTTTTGTATGTTTTTTATGAAAGCGCAGAAATCACTAAGTTATTGGCCTGTTTTTGTCCTTGCCATCCACATATGTCTCCACCATCTGTTCCTCACTCACTTCTTCTCCCCAGTGGTCGTACGGTTTCTACCTGATCCACCTGCAAGGGAAGCAGGGCTTCCAGTTCTTCTGTAAAACAGAGGAGACAAAGAGGAAGTGGATGGAGCAGTTTGAAATGGCCATGTGAGTACGATTACACAAAAGGGTTGGTAACTTTCCTGGAAATTCACTTGAGAAATCGTCTTTAAAAAAGATAACCAGATGGAAAGTGTCTTTTTACACTCTGTTAATTAAACACTGGAGAAATCAAACGAATCTCATTCATTATTGTTTACTTCCAGGTCCAACATCAAGCCAGAGAGAGCCACAGCCAATCAGCATAACTTTCAGATGCACACATTCGATAAGAACACCAACTGTCGAGCCTGCAAGATGCTCCTGAGGTAACTCCCTGATAACTCCAGTGCTGATCTGCAGAATAGCACATTCATATTCTACAATAAATAATGAATGCATGTGCTTCTAGACTTTCCGAGGACTATCTTGTATCCAGCTTTATTCAGCAGGAACACAGATCTATTTAACTCAGTTCTCTCTACACTCTGCGCAGACACTTCCTAGAAGAAATACTTTTATATACGCTCAGACATGTTATGCAACATTCATACGAAAATACTGTATAGCCATGATTTATGCAGGGGTGAATTAAGAAGCCAGGTGATTGTACCTGATAAGGGGTAGGACTTTTCTGACACGTCTTTAAGCAGTTGACCAATCACAACAGAGCTGCCCAGCTAACCAATCAGAGCAGACTGCGCTCTGGTTTCAGACAGAAAAGAGGTGCTGCAGCACAGGCAGGATGAGAAGAATAAAGAGCTTTTTGACATTAAAGCATGGAAACATGTCACAGTAGAGGCACAAAATATGAATAAGAAATAATCAATAACAGTTCAGTCAAAATAAAACAAACATAATTATGTAGGACAAGTGATAATCATGTACAAAAGTAAAAGTAGTGTTAGACTTCAATGTGTCTGATGAACAAAGGGAGTGAAGTGCTAAAATGAGAGGATATTCTGCCACATTTGGTGAGAGACAGATAAACACACTTAAATTACAGAGGGAATATGTTTTTGGCTAGCGTAGCCTCTTACTAGTGTAAAAGCAATCCTTGGAAGAAATGTTTCTTACTCAATCTGATATTTTTAAACCTTCCCCTTCCCAGCACCACCCGCTGTGTCCCTGAGCGCTCCCCCTCCCCTGTGAGAGTGCTGCTCCTCTGCAGCAGGGACAGCCCGAGTCACTGAATCACCACTTTCCCCTCTATTACAGTCAGCCGGCTGAACTCCACTCTGTGTATTGACCCACACGTTTCCTGGATGCGCTGACCTAAATTCACAGAGCCAGTGGTAGCAGGGACCGGCGTCCCAGCTCCCTGCTAGATGCTAATTACTGCTGCAGCCCCAGCGGATCCCCATCCTGATTTATGGCACTTACTATTCAACATGGCAGTGTGCAACACATGCGGCGTTACAGTAACTGCAACCAATCTCAGTACTGCTCTTAAATGGAGCGAGTCGATTCTGTGATTTTAAAGGATCACAAAGTGGAAATGATGGAGCATGTGTAACCGCAATCACAGGCTTATAGTTCCAAGCGGCCGATTCCCTTGTGGGTTGTCCGTACAAGAAGTTAATTTGTGTCTGAGACACTTCCTGTTTGCATTACTGATGTGAGCGTGTGTGTGTGTGTCTCCTCTAGGGGAATCTTCTACCAGGGCTACTACTGCTCTCGCTGTGGAACAGGAGCACACAAAGAGTGTCTGGAAGTCATCACCATCTGTAAAATAAGTAGGTGTTCATTTCATCTGCTTGCAGAAACCCTTTTTTAAATTATTTTATTAAATAAATGTCTATTTTGGGGGCTCAATGTCAGGTATACGGAAGCCTTGGATGTCAAGTGAATAAACAAATGTATTCTGTTAATCCATTAATTTAGTCTGGTCTAAATAATTGTCTCTCTTGTGTATGTGAATTACAAATGGGCGGGAGAAAATGTTCTGCCAGAATAGTCTTTCTAAATTCCTTAATTAAAAAGAAACCTTGTGTCTGTTGTTGTAGTACTTGTTTCGGCCACAAGAGGCTATAGTGCACCACTACTCAATGTTCTGAATGGACTAAATGCATAATACACCTGCCAAAAATAAAAATGTAATTCATAAACAATTGGGATCAGGGTTCCAGTAAAGATGTTTTTTCCTCACTTGTCTCTCAGGGCTTCCGTACAGGGCTTGGCAATGTTTGGATTAAATCGTAAATCAATGTTGTGTGACAGACTTCATTGATGTTATTATGATATGATTATTTCAGTTTTTTTTTTACCTCATTAAAAACGATCCGTGAAATATCATTACGTTCACAAGCATAAACTTACTGTTCCTGAACCGTGAACTGCTTGCAGGCCTCTGGGGGTTTCTATGGATCAGTGTGGGACTATTTCACATCCTTTCAACAGAGATGACTCTCTTACACATGTTTTTGAAATGTTTTGGGGGGGTGTAACTATTTTAAATAAAGCACTTGAATTGTGCGTTCATTGATTCAAACTCCTCACTGTTTTATTACTCTTGTTTCAGATCCTCTTGACTTGGTGAGTACTTCATCAATATATCAGTAAAATGTTCCTTAATTGTCCCTTTCCTTCTTATATCTTTAACATTAAATCATACAAGTAGGATGTTAGTTTGTAATACATGAACTGAAAAACAATGTTCTTCTCTCCAGGAACCTGGATTATCATCAGGTAAGATCCAGTCACTTAAACATGACACACAGCACACTTCCATGTGAAGCTTCATATTCTGTCAGCTGTCATGTTATGAGTTTATTATGGATCCAGCACTGCTCTCTCCTGCCATCTAGTGGATATACCCACTACACATGAACCAAAAAAAAACACATTATCAACGTGTACAGTGGGTGGCAGTGCATGCATAAATATAGATACTATGTGCTTGTGATATTACTTGCCATTCAAAAACCCTGAAGATATTAGAGATTAAAATAAATCAGAACATGATAATCAGTCTCAAAAGGGTGAGACACAGTTTGAAATGACAAAGTTCTTGTTAATAAGATTTTCCTTGAAATATCTGGTGTTTTTGCCATATTGAAAGCAGACAGACAAAAGGATGCTTAACCAGATTTGAACCCGGGGAGTTGTGGTTAAATTGTTTTTATCTTAGACCACTGCATCACTTAAAGAGGCCCTATTGTTCTTTCAGGGTTTTTTCCCTTTCCTGTATGTAAACATGTCACAGTAGAGGCACACAATACAAATGTGAATCTGAAAATGACCACAATATGTCCCCTTCAATGTGTCAGATGTCTAATCACTAACAGGCCTGTCTTTATCAGCCTGATTCACAATGTGTTACTTCTAAATTACAGGAAGCAGCACGGGTTCAGATTAAAATGTTTCACTTCAACCCCTTTTATACATGTGACTGTTACTCCAGCTACATCCATCCATCCTCATAGCGATCACTTGATTGTGTCTCCAGGCCCCAAGATGGTGGCAGTGAGGAACTACCACGGCACGCCTGCTCCACCGGGGAAGACGCCGCTGTGTTTTCAAACAGGAGAGTTTATCGAGCTGCTGAAGGGAGATCCTGACACCACGTGGTGGGAGGTACGGCTGTCAATCACTCTTATCTGACACAGACTTTAAAATATCTTGTTAAAGGCATATTAAGCTGCTTCTGACCTCCAGCATGTTGAGAAATTGTGATATCGGGTTTTAAATGAATCAATTAGTACTAGCTTTTAGTGTTTAAAAGTTGAGGGTGATCACATGAGGATAAATCATAGCCCTTTTGGCTCTCTGGGATAAATCCCTACACTCTAGCCTGGCTTTCTCCAAAGGTAACACAGTCTGGACCCCCAGCACCCGTAAAGACAATTCATATCTTGTTTGTTTAATCCATACAAAAACAATTATGTGTCTTGGCCGGGTGCAGTGACTTCCACTTTTTATCACTGTGAGGTTGCTGGGCAGCTGGCACAGACTCCAGGTAGTCCGTGGCAGGGCCAATGCACACTTTATTTTACACCTTAGTCTTTACACAGTTAAAACAAACAAGTTGTACTGTGTTAAGAATTGAGCTTCAGGGAGCTGGTATTTGGTAACCTTGAAACAGTCAGGCTGGCTGTTTCCTGCTATTTCAACATTTATGCTAGGCTGGCTGTAGCCTTGTATGAGAGCGATAAATCTTCACATCTCAGAAATGTCGAACTTTCGCTTGAAAGCAATGTAAGAGGAGAGCCAGGAATGTGGAAACACATTTCACACACTGACTGCTCTATAAATAAAGCTTCATCACCTGGGTCTGTAATGTAACAGGTAATCCAATATCAATTTTAATCAAGATAATTGCAAACCTTACAAATAAATACACATTTGGTAAAGTTTAGACACATCTTGACAGGTATAAAAACTAATCTTCTTTAGGGGAGTGATGCTTTTGCAGTGTTATTATGCAGGGTAAATCTATGAATATTTATGAGTGAAAATGTAGGAAACAAGATTTAAGTAAGTGAATGGCTGGGAGTTACAAACGTGATATGATTGTAAACTGTTTCTAATCCAGGAATATGACTGAACTTTGTTTTCTCGATTGTGTTTAACATCCTGTTTTACCTAAGTACCTTTATACTGAAGAACAACAATTTGCTTTTTTATTTGCCTTCTTTAAAGATGCAACACACACTCTGTTACTTTTCCTTAGGTCACAGTTCCAGACAGACAATATGGGAAATTAAGAAACCAATTTGAATCAAGGATGTTGAAGGTTATCATCCTTTAGAATTGGAATATTTTTAATTGGCGGCATATTTAGGCAATAAACTTTGATCCTGACATTCCTCGTCGGTGCCTGTAACGGGCATCGCCCCGGTGAAGACACTGCAGTAAATCCTTCACAAAGTTTGACGCTAGTTCATACGTAGCTAGGCAACGGTCGGGCGAAAAGTACCTCTAAACCCAATACCTCCTTTGTAATCTCCTCCCCCAACACAAGAAGACTGTGAACCACTCGGAGGGACCTTGTTGGCGCCCTGTGTATAAGTACAAATATTTTCCTGCGAATGTTTTCAACGTTAAAACGCCTGTACTATCCAGTGGAAATCTCTTTTTCGCGGGTTTGAAACCAAAAACGGAACATGTGTTTTGGTTTTGTGATGTCCGTTTCCCTGTTGGGACTTTTGTCTTATCCCGGGAATTGTGTACTCTATCCGGAGTCCATTCACTGCGGCGCAAACAATGTCGGCGAAAGCAAGTCCGGACTAGTGACAGCCTTCGAGACGTTCGAGACGGGTCCGATGTCGAGTGTAACTAAAGATTGATTACTCTCCCAGTTACACAACGAAACTCCTACGTAAATCTTCAGTCGTCTTTATGTAGTCTCCCCCCTAGCTAAAAGAGTCAGTAGCAGACTATTATAGTTAATCTTCAGAAACGTAATTTTTTTCACCGATTCGCAGGTTGTCTTCCGACGCTATTGAACTGTATTGTAAGTTTATGAACCCATCATTCTAAGT
>NW_011369947.1:22287637-22297033 GCF_000735185.1 Notothenia coriiceps | reverse complement strand
TGTACAACGAGCAGATACAGATTCCATCCGAACTGACGTCAAATCGGCAGCGGACCCACAGAAAGTTGCTATCAGAAACAATGCCTGACGTGTTTTGGTCGTAATCTCGTTTTTGTTTACATTAGCAAGCGTCGCTAACACTCAGAGCTAACCTGTACTGAAGAGCACATGTGTTTAAAAAGCAGGAAATAAAAAAAGAACTCACCTTGTGATAAACCCGCAAGAGAAAAAGCATTTGAGCTCCATACTGTTTCAGAAATAATCCTTGATGTGGTTTAGAACAGGATGGCATTTTATCACAACCAAATTTAACTTTATCTCCGGTAGAATTCTGATCAGGCATTAGCTCCGCCTCCTCTTCTTTTTTATTTTCAAGCTAAGGACCCAAAATCTGCGTTTCTCTAACAGGGCTTCAAAAGAGGGGTTTGAGCAGTATGAGGGATGACTACAATGGGTGAACTGTTTGGGATTTTGACATGTTTTATATAGGTGTGGCCCTACAATATATTTTTCAAATATAGCATAATAGGTCCACTTTAAGGAAGGCTTTTGTTTCGCTGCCTGACTTTGTGGCGCTGAGTCAATGTCATCCATAGATTGGGTTTTTCTTAGTTAATTCTGGGCCCTGTTCCTCTTTGGTCTGGGGCCCTGGTGTGGCTGGTCTAGACTTCCCTCATCCTTTTGTTCTTTTTGGCCAAACTTAGAAATGTTTTGTAAAAAGTCTCTTGGGTTTGGTGTCCTAAAAATATGTCGCAACTGGGCCACAAAGGTTTTTTTCTGTCTTGGTGCTGTGACAATTTAAGGGGCTGAGAGACTTTCATCTGAAGGAACTAAAGCTGTATATAAAGTGTACAATATGAGTCTATGAGTGAAGTAGAAGTAGAAAGCTCAATTAAAGTAGAAATAATTGAGTTCATGTACTCACATTCCTCTCCTGGTCTCCTGTCAGTCCATCAGTGTGGAGGTGAGACCTGTGATCATCCATCTCTCCTCTTATCTCAGGACTCTCCTTTCATTAGTAGAAGTTGCTCTGAGCTGATTTGTTTGAAAGCTTTTGAACGGAGACCCCTTTTTACTAGGTGAGTACTTCTAGTGGTAACATGAGACACTCTATTACTAAGCCCAGATCATTCAATTCCATTCAATTCAGATGTATTTATATAGCCCAATATCACAAAACACATTTATCTCAGAGGGCTTCACAAATCAACGAGCATGAAAGATAATGTAAAAAATACAAACATATCTGAGACTATAGTCAAATGACGAGATCAATGTAAATAATTAGATGAACGTACTATAGGCTGTATAACCTGTGCAATCAATCAACTGTGCATGATCACACACATTGTTTTAGCTTGAAAACTTACTGTATGATACATGAACTCTCTCCAATTATATATTTTAAATACTCTGTTTTCCAAAAATTCTGATAGCTTATTCGAGGTATCCCATTTTACATGTTTCTTAAGGTTTTTCTTGTATTTTTAACTATTTGTGAATCAAATAAAAGTTGTTTCTTTGGCATATCTATGGTAATTAGCATTACTTTGTTACTTTGAATATATACACGTCATTTAATTTAATTTAAACATATTTTATTTTAATTTTATTCTAAGATGGAGAAACTGTTACAAATCCAATTTCCCACAGGAGATAAATAAAAAAATGTCAGCTTGGTGTTTTCCGAAAAAAAAACGTCTCTGGAGTCTAAACAATTTGAAGAATCTGAGGCAAGTCTCCTTTGACCTCTGACTAAAATACAAGCTGGGTGCGTGTGATGTTGACAGGCATTACAATCTGAACAGTTAACTGCTAACTTTGAGATGATTAACACAACGGCTGAGAAAGTGATCCAAACCTGTTGTTTTAGTTAATATTTCAGAGCTGCAGGCACCTGTCTGTCTCCCAGCATGCAGAGCACCGTCGGGGTGAGACAGGGGGTGAGGCGGGGGTGAGAGGGGGGTGAGACAGTGTGGCGGAGCCCCGGTGACCGGCAGGCACCCAGCCCGACCGCACAGCTACGGGTCAGACTCCAGAGACAGACCAGAGAGAGAGACGATAATGAAGCCGAGACAAAGAGACACAAACACACCGCGGCTGGTTCAGGCTCCAGTCAGACGTCTGCATGACACTCAGACAATGAGGAATATCAATAAATAAAGTTATGAACAAGTGGTGAAAAGCAACTCAGTACATTTCCTTCGGTACATAATTTTAATAATGAATATGAGGGAAATTGTATACAACTTTATGCCTCTTCACCAACAACAAAGACAAATATTGAACTTTCTGCTTTGCCGGTATTCCACAGCTCTTTCTTTGGAGATTATTGTCAGATAATAAAAGGGATCCTAAATATCAGTAGCGACATTAAAGTGATGTTTTACGCTTTTATTTTTGAATGCAGGACTTGAAATAGATTATATCTAACGTAGTATTACCACTTTTACTTAAAGGTGACCTATCATGCAAAATGCACTTTTGTACGTCTTTTATACATGAATATGTGTCCCCGGTGTTCCAGGGAACTCACCAAGTGTCAGAAAACACAACCCTCTCTATTTTCCTCCATACCCAAATCTCTTAAAAAGGGGCTGCAACGGATCTGATACAGACTGATCCAGATTTGAACACTTCTATGACGTCACAGAAGTGGCGCTACGGCTATTGGGCCAACTCCACCAATCAGGAGGAGACAGCCACGGACATTGCCGTTCGAAAGCGCTGGAGACGCTGTAGTACATATGCCAGGCCTGTAGATGGTGCTGTTCTCACAGAATCAGCCCATGCAAAGACAGTGCTAAATTGAGCGAAATGAGGAATGGCTAAAATGCATGATCTGTTTGGTATTTTGAAAAATAAAAAGTATAATTATGCCTTATATAGGTATGGTCCTACACTATATTATTCAAATATAGCATGATAGGTCCACTTTAAATAATTGATCTAAAGTACTTTCCATTATTAGAGTTTTTTAAATACCTTACGATGAAACTCGCCCTGCCTTTTTTTCTTGTAGGGAAAACTGATACAAACACTAAAGAGCGGCTTCTTTCCCAGTTCTTGTGTAAAACCATGTTTGGATCCAAAGGTAAGCCACCTATATGCAGTGCTTGTACAGCATGTATACATTATTCAAGAATCATAACAGTGTCTTGAGGGCTTTCTTCTTTCTCTTTAGTGTACACTTCAACCACCTATGTGGGACATACGTATACGTGATCTACTTCTGCTCCATTTCATTGTTATGTTTACACACGCGGTGTTTATTTATTCCAGCCGTTCCAGTCATTATCTACCCGGCAGTGCTCCAGGGAATCAGACTACTATGGATATCCTTGGTAAGACCCTTAATGTGTGAAGAGTGTGGATCTATCACGATGTACACTATACAAATAGCCCAAGGTCACTATCTCTAATTACGCCAGATATGTTCACGCCAACACTTGTAATGTTTTTGCACTTTTTCAAATTAAAGCAAAGTGACCCCAAACATGACCGCAATCAAAAGATGAATTGCTGAACCGTTGTTTGATGTCAAGGATTTGTTAAGCCTTCAGTATGTGGTTTGATTGTATATAACTTTGTGTTTGAGGTGACAGCATTTATCCTCTGCTCCTCTGTAGGTTTGCGGGGAACATGGAGCGCCAGCAGGCCGATAACCTTTTAAAATCCCACAGCAGCGGGACCTACCTTATCAGAGAGAGGACGGCGGAGGCAGAGAGGTTCGCCATCAGCATCAAGTGAGTGTTCAACATCGCGACAGGAGAGCGAGAAACTCAGGGGAAGTTGTTTTATTCACATCTCACGGGGAATACAAATTCTCACGGGATGCCCCAGTCAGCTTTTTCCCGAGCAGCTAATTACCGCTTGGTAATTGCTTTTTTTTTATCCTGTTTGTTTGTGTGTATTTCCTTTGAGAAAATGCATCAGGAAGAGAAATGCATGAGCTCTGACTGGAGCTGTCATACACTGATGTACTGAGAGGAATGCTTTAGCACATTTGTCTCTAAGACAGGTGCGAATGGGCTGGGGAGACCAGCCTTGAGACGGATAATGAAATCAGTTTGTGAAAATTACTTGTAAAGTCTGTCAGTCCTTCAGGTAAACAAAACTAAATTTCATGTTGACAGCAGCACCCAAGGTCCATGAGAGAGGAAGAACAATATTACGAATCAGAATCACACCGAGTGTTTTCAGATAGTGAAAACACAAAGAGCCAACTCAAGACCCAATCTTTTAATTTGGCTTTTAATTGAATTGTATTCATGATTTTTTAATTGTATTCTTATTTATTTCCTTATTTCTTTCTTATTTTATAATAATTTGTATTCTTATTTTAATTATTTTATTGTATTCTTATGTATTTGTTATGCTGGTTTTATTCAGGCATGTGTTTTATTGAATTCTGTTGGTTTTAAGTGTTATTATCAATCACATTATGATCAGTCATGTGTCATATATTAACTGTGAAGGGGATGGTTGTTTTGTATTGATCTTTGGTTTGTAAAGCACTTTACGTTACATTAGTGAAAGAAAAGTGCTATATAAATAAAGTATGATTTGATTTGAGTATCGAGCTGAATCCAATGATTAAGATGTAAAAATGATTTCTTCTTTTACAGATTCAACGATGAAGTAAAACACATCAAAGTCATTGAAAAAGACAGCTGGATTCACATCACTGAGGCCAAGAAGTTTGAGAGTCTTTTGGTATGTTTTACTAGAAACCCAAATACCTACAGTAGCTTCATATCAGTGTGAGATAATAACAACATTTTTTCTGTGCTGTTTGTTATAACAGGAGCTGGTGGAGTACTATCAGGCACATTCACTGAAAGAGAGCTTTAAGTTGTTAGACACCACCCTGCGATACCCGTACAAGTCGAGAGAACGCTCGCTAACACGGGCCAGCACACGCTCACCAGGTAAGCCCTCTGAACGGTCCTGCTCTCCAGAAGCTAGCCTGAGCCACTATCAGAATATACTTTTTTCAACATGATTAGTTTGGACCGATTTCATTTTGAAAGTTTAGAAGAGCCTGTGGTGTGCACATTCTGCAAGAGACCCCCTGCAGTCAGGCACTCGTGCGGTATTACTTGACATGCCCCAAGCATTTCAGAGCAGGGCATACTGCCTATTTTTGCGCAATTTTTATACATAGTGAGATTTTTTATATCATAACAATTTTGATTGGTAACAGTTTTTTTTGTTTTGTTGCTAACTCAAATGTCAAAGTCAAGTCAAAGTCATCTTTATTGTCAAGAATTCTACATGTTGTACATCCAGAAATATCGTTTCTCGCAGTCCTACAGTGTGACATATATACATCAAACAAAAAAACAAAAAGGGCCTAGATAAACGTGGTATACATTAAACAAAATAAGATGCCTAGATAACCGGGGTATACAGTTAAAATGTTAATAATAAATTAAATGTATGTTTTCTTTACCCAGCATTTAGTAGAATAGCATTTTAATTCTAACATTGTTTATATCCCTGTATAGATGTACCCATACAGATGAACGCTCAAATATCTGGATCAGGTATTGTTTACAATCAGTAGTCGGATACCCTTATTTATGTATGTATTGTTTTGTTGCATTGCTTTACAAAGTTTGAAAAGCAAAGTTGAGGTCATGCCTTACACGTCACTTACACAAATACAGATTTAAATGTAACACTGGAATTAGATTGGTAGATCCATGTTAGATGTTGTCATCGTCCTTTCTGTCTTTGCTAACACATTGCAGCATATCGTAGCATGTTACCACCAGCTGGGGGATCGTGTGGCACCGTGTGCAGGAATGTGTTTCACGAGAACCCTCCTCTATGGTCATGAGCTTTAGGCAAGGCTCAAACCAGATCATAAATAGCAGTGTTTGAGCTCTTCTCTAAAGACAGGGTGAGGTGCCAGACATCTGGTTTGGACATCTCATGCAGATGACTCCTGGACACATCCCTTTGGCACTATGCAAAACACATGGAGCTAGGAGAAGGCCATTCGGCAGGCTCATATCCCCTCTCATGTCTGACCTGGGAACACCTTGGATACATCAGGAACAGCTGAAGGGCATGGCTAAGTTGTACAAACTTCTTTGGATAAATGGACATTTGGGGTAGCGACATGTATACCTCCCTGCTTCTATGAATGATTATGAGAACTAATTTGACTGTGTCCATTTTACAGATGTATTCCCTTGCCATCTTTGCTGTGGGTACACCTAGCTAGGGAGGCTAGAATAAATGAGACACACTGGCCAGTGACTCACAGAGAGGATTGGAGGGAGCCCCCAGGGGAATAGGGCCGAAAGAGAGACCAGCAGTGTGAAATAGATAAAAAGCAGGAAACAAAGAGGAAGTGGCCTGTGGCTGTGAGTTGGCAGCCATTAGGCCGTATCAATACTGGCTTCTGTCCTGCAGCTCTCTGATCCACTGGAGGAACTGGCCACCACAGACAGATTGTCTCCCTCCAGTTGTTGGCTGCATTTGGAAATGAGACAATTGAGTCTTCCCAGCTGCTAATGTGCTCTCAAGCACACATTTTTGTGTATTGTCGTGGTGGCAGGTGTGCATGGCAACAGTGGGATTGGGATGCTTCTCTTATTACCTTTTAAAAGCTGTGCTCTCCACACCCTTATCCACTGACAATCTGGTAATGGAGTCCAGACAAGTGTTGTCTGGGAGCCTGTACGACGAGTTGTGTGAAAGTTCAGCAGCAGAAATGTGCTACAAAGAGCAGATGGTGTCACATTGTAATTCCTGTTTCACATATTAAAAGTCACACAGTCTTGTTGTCTGTTGGTAACTTTGCCAGATTCTGAACAATAATAGGTAAAGGAGAAAGGAAAATGTTTGTTTACCCATTCAGTCTGACTGTATGTCACAGGAAAGTCCCTTACATCAGTGCATGAACTCACATTGTTTTTTTAATTGTTGTTTTCAGGGAGACCACTAAAGTATTCAAATCATGACAAGATTAAAGAATGATTACCCTATTTTCCAGGCAGACAACTTCAATGTGCTTCTTTTTAGTTTTGCTTCTCTGACTCCTGCTCTGCATTTCCAGCTTTATTTCCTCCTCTGTGTTTCTTCTTCTTCTCCCAGCAGCCACCTGCGCCTCCTACAACTTCTCCTTCCTCAGTCCGCAGGGCCTCAACTTCTCCTCTCAGAGCTCAGCTCCCTTTTGGTCAGGTACTCATATGTCTCTTCTTTCTTTTCATGCTCCTTCCGCTTATCCCCCTGCACCTCACCCACTGTTATTTCATAATAAGTGTCCGTGCTGTCGACCTCATTACTTGTTCTCCGTGGCACTCTTTTCATCACCAAGAATCTTATTGTGATCACACTCCCTCATTAAATCACGAGAAGAAAAGCAATTTCCTCTCCAGTGATGAAACAACTTGTCCTTTCCCATGGAGCTCATTTGTCTTTGTGTGGATGCGTTGTGTCACGCTGAACACAGAAACGACCATCATCCTTCACAACTAATGATAACCACTATGTCTAGTTTCACCTTTCACACTTGTCAATTACTAACAATGTGAGAAGACTGAGCCCCCCGTTGTTTCCTCTTGCAGTGTTCACTCCTCGGGTGGTCAGCTCAGCGGTGGCCAGGTATAATTTTGCAGCGAGAGACATGAGAGAGCTTTCTCTGCGGGAAGGAGACATCGTGAAAATCTACAGCAAGATCGGAGGAGACCAGGGCTGGTGGAAGGGAGAGGCCAACGGACGAGTGAGTATAACAAGCGTCTGTTCATTTAGGGCTGGTTAAAGATAACAGAATGAAAACTGGGCCTAGAAACAAAAAAGTAAAGTTCCGTGTGCTGATTAGAACAAGATCCATGTGCACTGATGTGGATCCACTGAATTTAACCAATTATACCTCTTATATTTAAAGGACTCCTAACAGGTGTTTCAAAACTAAAACCTGCCTACTGGGAAATGTGTCTGTTTAAACGGGTAGCAGTCCAACTGGATGTAATCTCAATGTTTTATTCTAAAGACAATAATGTGTTGCTTTGGATCTAGATTCTAGTGCATCTTGCTTAGAGACCTTAAAAGAAATGGGACACCATTTTGTATCAATTGGGCACTTATGATAACACATATAGGATTTATTTGTATTTAAAAGAAAAATAACATATCAGTAAAGGCCCCATGGTCAGATGTAGAATTGCATCTTTTGTAAACACATGTAAGTCACTGATGACGCAGCATTGGTACAAACATTGTTTAGGTTGTGTGTTATTTTCTTATAACTGCACGAATCAGTTTGCATTATCCCCATTTGACTGCTTGCAAGTGATACAATTACATGTTCACTGCTTTATGCACTATGTAACAACGTTCAATATTGTCTTTCCAACAAGTAGGAACAGTTGTCTAGCAACAGCTGTAGAAACAGAAGAAGAGTTTTTTTTAGAAGACTGGGACATCTAAGCTCTCTAAAAATCATGTGGCTAATTAAAGCAGAGAGATCAGAGTGGTCTGATACATTCAGACTCACAGTGTTAGAAGTGTTTTCTCACTGCATGTACTTCTAAGGCACTGTGTCCACATAGTGTTTCTTTCTGGCAGAAAGGTGCTCTGCAGAGCCTCATCCCAGCTTTTCATTAAAAAAACATTCACTTTCCATGACAAGGATATCTTGACAACATATCACCACTTTTGTAAAAAACGGACTATCCTCGCCCCTTTCCCTTCATCCATCTATTTGAGCAATTATATAGTTGTTGGACATTGAATTTCGCCAACCGAAAAACGATTTCTCTCAAACTTTGGATGAATGAGTTTGTCACCGCTCAGTCTGAAAGCTGAAGGACGAGAAAGACGATCCGTGTTCTGCGATAAAAGTAAAACTCACCGGCAGATACATGCAGAACAGGCTTCTACTCCAATTTGTACTGTCACCAGCTGTTCTTTGAAGAATTTAGATATTCAACTACAAGCGCTGTCACAAAAATGGTTTAGGAACTCAGAGATACAATTATTTGTGCAGTGTATACAACCACATATCCTCATTGGAAACATTTGAAAAAGACACTGGGTGCTCAGAAAAAGCACACATGGACTCATGCCCTAATGATGTGATGTATACATCTACAGTAAATGAACATTGTCTTGTTGTTTACATTGTACACACTGCATACTTACTGTTTTTATGCCCTCAGATTGGCATGCGTTTCCTCAACGTACGGTGACGAAGAAGGCGTTCAGTAATGCCCTGCGGCAGAGGATTACTGGCCTCGCGCCTTCTAAAATTCCAAGGAACCATCATCTAATCTACTGTTCTCAGAGAAACCCCACTCACTCGTCTCGCAGGAAATACACAAGGAAAAAAAAAAACGTGCTTGCTGTTGTTTTTTTGGCTGGTGATACCCGATCCTTCTG
>NW_011369947.1:22285712-22287592 GCF_000735185.1 Notothenia coriiceps | reverse complement strand
ACGCACACACACACACACACACACACGTATACATCACTTCAGGGGACATTACATTGATTTACATGCATTTCCTGGAGACTTATCCTAACCTTAATCCTAATCCTAAACCTAACCAAGTCTTTACCCTAAAATTAATGATTCCCCTTATGGGGACCTCCAATTTGTCCCCATAAGGGTGGCGAGTCCCCACACGTGACTGTGTAAANACACATTTGTGAGTTGTAACAGAAGCCTTACAAAACATTTACTTATAAATGTGACCTCTCTGTGTAGAGTTCACATCTTATGAAAATTCCAATCATATTTAATGGTAATTAATGCTAATATAGTATTTAATGGAACAAATACTACAGGCAGAGGTTCTAATTAAACACTGCAGGCCCTGTGTGTGTGCGTGTGCGTGTGCGTGCGTGCGTACGTGCGTGCGTGGCCTAGCATTACTATACTTGTGGGGACCTAAATNCAGGCCCTGTGTGTGTGTGTGTGTGTGTGTGTGTGTGTGTGTGTGTGTGTGTGTGCGTGCGTGCGTGCGTGCGTGCGTGGCCTAGCATTACTATACTTGACAAGTATAGTAATGCTAGGCCACGCACGCACGCACGCACGCACGCACACACACACACACACACACACACACACACACACACACACACACACAGGGCCTGCAGTGTTTAATTAGAACCTCTGCCTGTAGTATTTGTTCCATTAAATACTATATTAGCATTAATTACCATTAAATATGATTGAAATTTTAATAAGATGTGAACTCTACACAGAGAGGTCACATTTATAAGTAAATGTTTTGTAAGGCTTCTGTTACAACTCACAAATGTGTTTTCAGACTTATTCCCAGAAGACCCACCTTATTACACTGATTATTTTTCACTAAATAATAAAGTGGTGGATGCAGGTCCTAAAGCAAGATTAAGGAGTAATTTAGCACTAAAATAAGTTAATGTGAAAATGAATGCACAACATAAGCTTAAAGGTAATTAGGGTCATCAAACCACAATAACTATTGGGAAATGTGTAATAAAATAAATGAAGAAGACTAAACACTAAAGGGAACAACAGAAGAAGACAGACAGGAAGTAAACACTAAAGGGAACAACAGAAGAAGACAGACAGGAAGTAAACACTGAAGGGAACAGCAGAAGAAGACAGACAGGAAGTAAACACTAATGGGACAGCAGAAGGGTTATGGCTAGAAAGGATCCGTCTTGTGTAAATATGACGTTGCATTCTCGTTGTAACTCTCGTTGTAATCGGAGCGGCTCGGAAACACATCTACAGCAGTAACATGCAACATACACATNCGTGTGCCTTGGCAGTCTCAGAACACATCTACAGCAGTAACATGATGCAACATACACATTAATGCAGCAGCAATATTAATAGAGAAACATCAGACATAATAGTGAAACACTGAAAGGGAACATTTTATTGCACCAGGAGCTATCTTGGGACTTTTACTGCGACAACGTTGACTTGCCTGCCTGTGAATAAAAAATAAACCATACCGTGGTGATCTACAGTGTTGAGATTCTTCTTTGAACAGCAAGACCGCTAAAACCCTATTTCAACAATCACACTCCCTGTCATTGACATCATTAATAGATAGTTTAGCTTCTCACCATCATTTGCTGTGGCCCACTGATGTTAGTTAACGATCGTAACTGAAAGGCTGCCTGCCAAACGTAAACATTCAGCCACGTGACTTGCAAACTCTCACGAGTTTTACACAAGACGGCTCCTTTCTAGCCATAACCCAGCAGAAGAAGACAGACAGGAAGTAAACACTAACAGGAACAGCAGAAGAAGACAAACAGGAAGTAAACGCTAATGGGAACAGTAGAAGAAGAAGACAGATAGGAAGTAAACAC
>NW_011369947.1:22280285-22285694 GCF_000735185.1 Notothenia coriiceps | reverse complement strand
CAGTCACGGGGGGGGGGGAGTCATCTCAGGAGACAAACCCGACGACACCAAGTCATTCGTACCTGATAAGAAGTTTCCGTGGCATGACATGTAACCAGTCTCACACACACACACAACACACACACACACACACACACACACACACACACACACACACACACACACACCACACACACACGCACACGTACACGCATACACACACACACACACCCACACACCCGGCGCGTACCCGTGTACGTATGTACCTCTTCATTTTGGTCAGTTGTTTCAGATAAGGGAGGTGACCACAGTCGGGTGTTCCGTAGTGGTAACTTGTGATTCCGTTTTTAGAGAGGTGTACTTTTGTCTCGTAGACAGAAAGGGGGGGTGGGGGAATAAAATCAAAGACTAAGTAACGAAGTCGATTTTAGGGGGTGTTATTAGTAATCATTACTATTATTAGAGATAAGTTATTTAATAGATATGACATGTTAATAAAGTGGACCGTATCTGGACGTTGGTTCTTCGATAGGTGTCAAAGACCGCACAGGAGTCAAGTATCTAGGAGACGTCTTGTGTGACTGTCTGTTGTTCGGTGAAAGAAGAAGAAAGGACATGTCTCTAATTTGTCCTGTAGGACGATTTTATTTCTTACTTTTACATGTTTGTATTCGTTTCGTCTACGTATTAACTTCTAACTCTTTACCCCATCTGCCCCCCCCTCCGAGCCCCGGGACACACGATGGTGAAGCATTTAACTTATCCTAACCGTGACTGGATAGACTCAGAAAGAGGGTTTTTATAGCCATCAACACATACACTGTTCAATGGGTGAAACCAACTGGATGCAAAAGGGAAACATCAAGACATTCCACTGGACAACCACTTCACACTTTGATTTGTTTTTTGTGCATAGAATCAAGACTATTTTTTAACTGGACCGTTTATTATTTGAAGCCAAATTCAGCCATGTTTTAATGTCTGCATGGAGTTTATTATGATTTTTGTACTTTGCCTTATTTTTACAGATGTTCAGGTGTTGGGTTTTTCTTTTTGTTCCCGCCTCCCCCTTCTTAATGTAAATCATTTTTCATGCGTGAAATTTGGTGCTGTGCAGACAGCACTGTAAGAAAATTAAAAACTGTCAGAAGATTTTTTATCTGAAGGGAAATGTATGTGCTAATTAACCTGAATCTACAGAAGACATTTTGTGTTTTTCCAAAGGGGCAGTGCTCAGTGTTTCCATTTACTTCCAGTAATTAACAGCCATGTACACTGCAATTTGTCAATATTAAACTTTCATCAGTGTCCTATTGACTGAAGGCCAGTTTCTAATTCTAGTTATGCTGACGTTCAGATGTTTATTGGCTCTGTTAGCTTATAATAGTTCAAATTTGTTTACATTAAATTTCATATACAGAATATTGACTAACTCTGTTTAACCTTCATATCTCCCACCTCCACATTGTGATATGGTATTGATGAATTGAAATGTCTCAGCCTTAATTTGAAAATGTCACGTATCTTAAAAGTAACTCATCTTGTCTTCTTGCTAAAACTAATACGAAGGAAGCTATGTGCAAACACTGAGCACGTCCGCTCTGGCTGGTTCTCCAACACTAACGGAGAAAAGGTGCTGATATGTTTAGTTTCTAAACTTTTGACTGTCTATGATGTGTGTCATTACAAAGGCCCACCCCCCCCAAAAAACACAAAGTTCTACCACTGTGTGAGGGGGGGACACAGGAAGCCTCCATGTCGCCTAAATAAAGAGAGGGGGGGGGGGGATCTAGTCGCTGTGTATGTGGTGGACAAATCCCATTGCATGTGGCTATTGATATTTCAACTCCTGTCAATACGTCCTCGAAAAAAAATAAGTACTTAATCGTGTACATTTTTTTTGAATGGTTGAGTATTTCCAAATGAGGTCTATTATGAAATAAATATTTCTCTTTGGTTTAAATTTGACACTGTATCATTTTTGAAAGTTATATTACAAATGGTAAAAAAAAAAAAACTCTCGAAAAAACACTTGTCCGAACTTCTACAGGGTATCTTCTATGTGTCCCTGTTATGCTTATTTCAGGTTCATATGTGTATGTTTTGCCTCTACTGTGACATGTTTACATGCTTTAATGTTCAAAAAGCTCTTTATTTTTCTCATGCAGCGCCTCTTTTCACCCTCTGTCTGAAACCAGAGCCCAATCTGCTCTGATTGGCTAGCTGGCCGGCTGTGTTGTGATTGGTCAACTGCTTCGAGATGTTCCGCCCAATAGCCTATTCTATCTTACAATCGAGTGCCACAGTGACGCGTCCTAAAACCTGGAAGTAAGTTAGCTTTTTACCACTTCCGGTTCCTTCGACAAAAAACAATGCAATTTCTCCATAGGATTTTGGAAAATAGCTCGAAATAAGGTTGACACACATTGAAGAGACAGATCACGTTTTGTTCAGCCGGATAAAATATCCACATGTTTACCCTACTTTTATAATTTTCTAATCGATAGATTTATGATCGATTGATTTATGATTAGAAAATTGCGTCACTGTGGCACTCTGTGTTGGAGCTCTAGCCAGGTAGAAGCACAATTGTAACATAGTGATGTCACTATGTTAAGGAAGTAAACAAAAGACTCCATTGGAGGCGTTTCAGGTAGGGGGGCGGTGTGTGGGAGGGAACTTTTATTTAGCCTTTATATAACACACTACAGGTAAGGGAAAAACCCCAAAAGCACAAAGGGCCCTTTTAACATGTTATTTTTAGTTCATTTACAAACAGTGATATTAACCTACATGTTATAGTAATGAAATGACTCGTCCTACTTGAGTACGATTATCCTTAAGTACACAATGTTACACAAATTATCACAAAGCAAATCTAATAATTTATTCAGAATCTATGCAAGACTCCCGCTGCTCCAGATTTTCATTTTCAAGAGTCTAACTGTGTTGAGTTGCTATTGAAACATTATAATGAAGCTCTGCTGCTCAGCTCTGTTGACTGTCACACTGCGAATCCGTCCATGCTGTCACATTCTGGTGTGTGTTTGTCCGGTGTGTGTCCCTGGCTGGAGGGAGAGGGTGTGTGTCCGTCGTTGGGAGAGCCCACCTGACGGTAAGCGGGGGTGGGCTGGCTGGAGCTCCTGTTGGTACGACGGCTGACCGGGCGACTCTCAGGAGGCGGGGCGTCCTCCCTGACATCAGAGCGGAACAGAGGCAGGGAGTCAAAGGTATTCCACAGAATTAACGCTAGACTTATTTCATTTTAAAAGGGTTTTGTAGCATGAAATCAGAACCGTGAAGCTTGTTTGTGGAGCTTTGGGGTAGCGCTGCATGCACTGTAAAGTACACAATTTAAATTGAAATAGGCTTATTATGAATTAGGTAGAGAAAAACATGGTTTTCCCATCGTCACACTGTTTAGTCCGTATCATTTCACAAAGATTTAGATTTCTAAGCCGAAAGCACGATTTGTACTTTCACTGCAAACGTTGCTGATTTGTAATTGATAAATAACAAAAACAACTGTGTCCATATTCTACACCACAATGGATGCGCAATAGACATATACAACATTATATTGATATAGTGATTTTCCCAACACTCGAAGACTCTTTACAAGCAAATAAGGAAAATAACAGCCAAATAAGAGTCCAGAGCCAAGTGGAAGAAGGTGTGGGGGGTTAGAGGAGTTAAAGGTTGACAGGAAGAGTGACAGGGTGAGTTTTGAGAGCTTCTTTTTAAAGAGTGTTGGCAACATTTACTGTGCAGCATGTTAGCCTTTCTGGAGGCTGTTCTCACTGAAACTGTGCTTCTCTTCTCCAGTCATCTAGTGCTTCAAGCAGCAAACCTGCACAATGGATAGACTTTCTCCTGGTAAAGGAAATAATATATTGTTGAGAAGAAATTGGGAATATTATGATTCAAGTCCAGATTTGCGTTGTTTTAAAATGTGTGTTTTTATGAACCGGAAATGTCTTTGAGTTTCAAGAAAAGCGCTCTGTTTTTATAAAATGTATTATTATTATTATTAAGATTTAGTATGTCTAAAGATGTACTTAAAATGCAAAAGTGGGTTTTTAATAGGTCATAGTTGAAATAAGTAATATGTTGGAAAGAATGCCATAGTGTTTGTTATATCATTGCATATAGAAATAAATACAGTGCGTAATAAATGTGGTTAAAAAACTAAATAAAATGTAATTAAATATGATATATAATTACAGCTTCATTATCCCTCCTCAATGTTTCTGTTTGTTTTAAGTAAAGGAGAAACAGTACTTGAACTGATTTGATACCATTCATAACTTCTTTCTGAACTTTCTTTCCCCTTTCAACTCAGAGCCGCCACATGTGAGAGGAGCTTTTGTTGTCGTGGCTGAAATGATGATTGATCTCCCGTCCCTCTCCTCTGAGTCACAGATATGGAGAAGGGATGTAGCTTGAAGTGTCTCTCTGTCTCTCTGTCCTCCCACGCTGACTCTGCTCCCATCGGCTTCGAAAGCTCGTGGACTGTCTCAACTTCATGTGAACCATATCTCCAAATATTTGGGGCGAGACACTGTTTATATGCAAAAGGAGAAATCCTGTCTGAGACGTCAGGGTGGGAGTTCAGCTGCTGAGCATCGGCCTGGAGCTGCTCTGCATTTCGCTCACAGAGGAGCAACATTATACTAAACACAGACCTTTTGTTTAAGAGAGTTTAAATAGTTACACTTAAATCATATCCGCTGTAAAATGTACGAGAGGACACCCGTACATTTTACACTTGCACATGTGGATGCTGGAGTTTTGCCCTAATAAATAATTGCCTAACATTTGTGTAATTATTCCTACATATTGATTTCAGGTTAAAAACAAGAACTATGGACCATTTATCAACATCAACAACTGCACCTCCTCCACTGCTCCTCTGTCCCAAGGCGTCCCCCAGGGTTCGGTGCGTGGCCCCCTCCTCTTCATCTTTTATCAGCGCTCAGGGCACTTCCTACTTACGCTACCTTAGTACCAAAGTCGTCGTCTCCCTCCTCTCACTACCCCGCCTCTGCCGTTACCAAAAACTCACTTGTTTTCCGACAGGATCCACTACACTAAAATACACCCAACTTAACTCGACGTGACAGCTTTTACTGACTCCCAAACGCCCTACACTCCACCCTCTATTCTCAGCAGCCGAGCGTTACACTTCAACTTTTAAGACCTACAGAGACTATGCCCTACCCCCCGGCTACTACTCGTACGCAGACTAAACCGGCTGACAGGTCACAACCTCTATCAAACAAACGTAGGTCTCGAAAATAAAGACGTCTCTGTCAACCACTCTCACCTCACACAACACCCCACTAACCAAAAACACTCTATATTTCCACTACAGTAGCCCGCATCGTCCTTTAACTTCCAGCACCGCTGTTTCAATAAAACGGTTCCCGC
>NW_011369947.1:22260330-22280240 GCF_000735185.1 Notothenia coriiceps | reverse complement strand
CCAAATGTTTGGGTAATCGCAACTAAAGGACAAAACCAGAAGCGAAGACGACAAGGACAATCACAAATGAAGGGAACAGACAGAAACGAAAGACAGTGACAACGGGGTAATCGCAAATGAAGGACAAACAGAAGAAGACGACAAGGACAATCACAAATGAAGGATAGACAGAAGAAGAAGATGACAAGGGTAATCGCAAATGAAGGACAGACAGAAGAAGACGACCCAAATACCGATCTTTCCTAGGTAGAACACATTTTGAGGCACTCTCAACGTACAGTGCACCGACTTACAAATGCAAACCGTCCGTCGGAAAGTCAATGCTAGCATTGGATTGTAGTCACGCGGTGTCGTTTACTACCACTCTTTCGATTTGGTAGATAATTACTACAGTTACTGTCCTCCTCACACTAACAACTTTTCCCACAATCGCCAGAACGACAAGTTTCTTCTTACTGTTGTGACTTCTAGTGTGTGACTACCAAATAAAAAAATAAGTGTCCGTTCAGTTGCAACAGCGTCATTTTCAGGGTTCTATCGAGGACCACGTATTTTACAAGGGAAAGTCACAAAGTGATAATACAGACTACAAAGAGATAAATTTATAACGACGACGTAATTACACATACAACGGTACAATGACGAACATCTACACAAAGGCTCGGCGAGGCTAATGTTACTCTCAATGTTGCTACTTACGTTTGCAGTATAAATGTGTTCTGCCTAGGAAAGATCGGTAGTGGAAGACGACCAGGGTAATCACAAATGAAGACAGACAGAAGAAGACGACAAGGGAAGTCACAAATGAAGGACAGACAGAAGAAGACAAAAGGGAATCACAAATGAAGGACAGGCGAAGAAAGACCGACAAGGGAAAGTTCACAAATGAAGGACAGACAGAAGAAGACACAAGGGAAATCCAATGAAGGACAGACAGAAGAAGACAACAAGGAAAATCACGAAAATGAAGGACAGACAGAAGAGACAACAAGGAAAATCACAAATCAGAAGGAAGTAAAATAAGAATAATGTGTAAAGGGTATCAAATACACCCACAACTACTGGGATTAATGGAAACTTCGGAATACAACACGTAAGTAAAAGTGTAATTGAATAAAATCACGATTAATGAGGAATTAGAACGAAATCCTGGACGTAAGGGGTGAAATAATAAATCACTTTTTTAATTAGTCACATTATTCCACCCACGAACGACCCTTATTCAGACTTTTGTGTAAACACTCAACATTGTCTTGGGAACTGTTTTGTAAATGAATACTTTACACTGGAGAGACCATCTCAAGTTGTAGAATAATTTTAAAGTTAGATCAATCAATTACCATTAATTACGATATAATCATAATACCTTTTTATGACATGTCCGTCTCCAAGATTAAAATTTGTGCGTCCGGGACACACGACACACACACACACACAACACACACACACACACACGCAGCACACACAACACGCACGCAACCAGCACGCACGCACGCACGCACCGGACGTAATGATTTATGGAACACCTTGGATTTTTTTAGACAAATGTGCAGTGCACAACCCCATGAGCGGTGGAATACCCCTCGTTAACCTCCAGGGTATTCCCCTTAGTAAATTAAAATCACCACTTCTGAACCCAATCCAAATCTAATCCCAATTCCAATCCTATTCAGGAGGTCCTGTACGTACCATTCAGTACATTACAGGGGACTTCACTACATATGCACCACACAACACCACACACGCACGCACGCACGCACGCGGCACGCACGCACGCACGCACGCACACACACCACACGACACACACACACAACCAAATCACCAATCCACTACGTTTAACCATTTTTTTTTCATAAACCACCGAAACAAGTAGGACTCCGTCACGAAAGGCGACACTAGGAACCTCCAGTTTGTAGGTGTTGTCGGTCATTACTCCAGCCACAGTTTCCAGTGCGTCTGTTATCTTCCCTTGTTTGTACGTACGGTGGAGACCTCCTAGTCCTACTTTTGACTATCACTCGCTTGTTAGCAGACTCCAGTCCTCTCGCGGAGCGGAGTGCGATGCAAAGTACCGACTGTCTACACAGTTAGCGTAAAGGTAAGCAACAAACTAGCTAACAAAAGACATAAACTGGGACTACCCCGATGTAACGTATCGTTTCTTTCCTGTCAAAGCGTGTACCGTTTTTCCACCGTTACCAAAATAAAGCAGTTATGAATGTGATTAACACGTACTGTTCTTTGGTATCTCACATTCGTTAAAGTTAAGACTTTAGGGTGCAGGATTTTTATCCTTAGTATGTTATATGAACACTGTAGCTTATGGTATTTTATGAGACAATGCAGGGTTTGATCCCCTTCTCCTTACGTTGTGTGTTGGTCATACATTAACCAATTAATATTCGCAATAAATATATTATCGGACCATTGTTTACGTCCGTATCGTCGGGTACCTTGTTTGGTTTTCCCGTGTCCAACTTTTTATTGGTTTTGTTTTCCTCCGAGATTCTTTCACTCAGATTGTGTAGGCTTTGATTTGATGAGTGTGTGATTATTTCTTCCTTTGGTTTTGGAAGTGACTTTTCACCATGTCTGATCCGTTTCCTCCGACATTCTTTGGTGTCGGATCTTTTGTCAGTTTGTCATGATTGATTAGATTCGTATAGATTAGTTTGATTGATTCGTTAGATGAGTGTTGTTTGACGATTAGTGTTATTGTGCGGTGTGTTAATGGGGGTCTTGTTCCTCGTTTATCGCTGTCCGCAGACTAGTGAGTTTGTCTGGAGGGTCTTACTACTAAACAGGGGGTTCAGAAACATCATTAGAGGTTCGTCACACCGGCCGACCGCGGCGCTAACCTCACCCGCAGCCCGGGACACACGAGGTTAGCGTTAGAAGTCCCCGCCTGGTCCTCTCCGTCGGTTACGGCCCTCCTTTGGCGTGGAAGAAGAACACAGACAGGAAGTAAACACTAACATGAACATGATATGGTCTATGGCAGAATTTAAAGACTTGTTAATGGAAAATAAACTGTGAACAGACTTGGACGGTTACAGAAAAGCTCGAAAAGTGCTGCCTTCATTTTAAGTTACGTTGCTGTCGCTGCAGTTTCAGCCGTTGGTATGCAGTAGAACAGACTATTTTTTCTTAACGAAAGCAATACGTAGAATAAAAAACACCCTGTAGCAAATGATCTCTTACTTGATACAGTCATATAACTAATATCTTATAATCCAGGTTGAGAAACACACACAACATTTGAACTGTTCGTCCCTTTGACGATACTTCATCAAGGTTAATGAAAATTGGGCCGGTAGAGTTTCTGCAATCCTGCTGACAAAAAGAAAATACGTTCCAATCAGAAGTTTTGCAAAACAAGTGTGAATGAAAGCACCTTTTGTTCTTTGTGTGCAGGATCAAAGCAGTCACTGCAACAGGGCTCTATACAAACCTCCAGGACTACAAAAGTGTTTACAGACACAAAACAGGGACGACCTTTGTGTTGCAGAGAGCTGAAGGCCGCTACAACCCCACAGCTCGGAAATACTCGGGAGGTTTTTTAACCTTCGCTGTGAATTTTGTGTCCTCTTTCCTCCCATAACTTTGACTGCCAGTTCGACCAAACTTTGAGGAGCGGATTTGAACAATGTTAGCTTGTTAGCTCGAAGTGCCGAGGGGGAAGATCAACATGACTCGTGAGGAGCAGGAAGAAGGACTGGGTCTTTAATTTGAAAGCTTGGATGCTGAGAGTTCTGACTAATACCAGCCAAACACATGATATTAAAAAAGACAATCGCATTTCAATTAAATCATTTGTTCGTTTGTCAGCAGATGCTCTTATCATCCGTACGCTCCGAAAGACGCCTAAAGTAGACCTCGTTCAGATAACTACGTGAGTCAAGAGAACATTTTGTTCATTTTTCAACAATTTGTCATTTTATTTTATTTAAGACAGTATGTCTACAACTTTTGCGATTGGGTTATTGACTTTGATACCCTTTTGCCAGAGTTGTAAAATACATTTAACACGAAAATAAAGGTGTCGGTCTTGAGTTGTTAAAATTGATTTGGGTCCTCTATCGTCCAATTATTTGTCTCCAGTTCTCAACACTTTGACCGCTCGCTGGCTAAACTTTGAGAAAGAAAGGTGAAAAGTGTACGCTAACCCTCACACTAACCCACTTTTTTTGTCTGTGACCACCAGTCAGAGCAAAGTTTGAGAAAGAAGGGGTGAACAACGTTTGCCTATAACCTCAGAGTGCTGAGAGGAAGATCAACATGACTGGTGAGTAGCAGGAAGCGGCTGCTGATTGCACAGGAAGAGGGACGGGGTCTTTAATTTGGAGGCCTCAGTGCTGTTCAAGCCTTCAGTCTCATGGGGAGTTAATCAGCACTCAGGCTAAAGATAGGAAGAGAGACATGGAGAGGATGAGGAGAGGACAAAGCAGAGGGAGGGCTCTGCTGGTTATTGTAATGCCTTTAATGGTGACATAAGAATCAATATGACCTGTTTCTGCTGTTCACTGGGAGGTGACTTGTATTCTATTGTCATGCTTTGTGCTTTTGTCTTCGTCCTTTTATTTCACTCAACCAAATTCCGAGTTGACCCTGTACAATAAAGCAGTTCAAGATTCAAAGACACAAATGTTTTATTGTAATATGTACAAAGCTACAGTGTTGAAATGGGAATGAAATTGTTCTGACCTGAGCTCCTCCAACAATGCAACATATAATAAAACATAAATATACAAAATACAAAATAAAAGTAGTGCAAAAAGTCAATATACATGTTAATAGAATATGGAATATGTACAAGAACAGAATATGAAATTAAATAATGTAAATAAAAACAAAATTAAATACGGTGTACCATACATTCTGTGAAGGCCGACACATACAAATAAAAGGTTAAGAGAAAAAAAAGAGACAGGGAAATAATACATACAAAAATAAGTAGTGCATTCTTTACTTTTTTAGTGCAAAGGCTAAAATCCCTGTGTTCCTTCCAGAGGGAGTTTCTTTCTGACACACTACCCCGTCTGATACGCCTCGATTCGATTATTTCCGGAACATAGTGACATCACTATGTGACTCTCGCTCTTCTACTGGCCAGCTAACCAATCAGAGCAGACTGGGCTCTGGTTTCAGNGCCGCTGGCCGGCTGCGGTCGAGGGCACAGACAGCCGCCATGGCTGCAGAGTTCAGTGGAGAGGTCGAAGGGAGAGGTACAGAGGAGAAGGCTCAGAGGAGAGTTCAGAGAGAGTATCAGAGGAGAGCTCGAGGGAGAGCTCCGAGGAGAGTTTCCAGGGAGAGCTCCAGGGGGAGAGCTCAGGGGAAAGTTCTGTGAAGGAGTTCAGGGGAGGAGGCTCAAGGAAAGTTCAGTGAAGAGCTCAAGGGAGGAGGGCTCAAGGGAGGAGCTCAAGGGGAGAGTTGCAGGGGTAGAGGTTTGAGTTGACGGAGAGTTGCAGAGGAGAGCCTCAAAGGAGAGTCGAGTGGAGGACTCAGTGGAGAGGTTGCAGAGGAGAACTCAAGGAGGAGTTACGAGTCGGAGAGCTCAAGCGAGAGCTCCAAGGGGAGAGTTCAGTGGAGAGCTCAAGGGAGAGTCAGGGGGAGAGTTAGTAGAGAGTTCAGAGTGAGAGGCCTCAAAAGGAGAGTTCAGTGGAGAGCTCAGGTGAGCGCTCTCCAGAGGAGCAGCTCAGAGGGAGGCGAGGTTCAGTGGAGAGCTCTCGGGGAGGAGTTGCAGGGAGAGCTCAGAGGAGGAGTTCAGGGGAGGAGTTGCAGTGGAGAGCTCAAGGGAGGAGTTGTCGGGAGAGTTTCAGTGAGAGTTCAGGAGGGAGGAGTTCGAGTGGGTGAGGTTCAAGAGGAGTTCAGGAGAGGCTGGCGGGAGGAGAGCTCGAAGGGAGCAGTTCGCCAGGGATGGGTTTAACAGGACCAGGCGAGACCTCCAAGGCGACCCCCGATTTGTGGGATACAAGGACACGGCAACCTTCCGGGGCTGCTGATGAGCAAGCGGCGCGCCGGCGCCACGGACCGGGTGTTGGGATACCAGGGACACGGCACCTCCGGGGTGGGCGCTGATGAGAAGACGGAAGACTGGGGGGCTGGCGTCGGCTGGAGAGCCAACAGGAGACAGGGAGCTGGCGTCGGCCGAAGAGTCAACAGGTGACGAGGAGCCGGAGTCGGGACCATGGCTGCTGGGCCCGGTACTTGAGCCGGAACCATGGCTGGAACTGGGGCCGGAACCATGGCTGTATGGGCCGGTTCTGGAGCAGGGACCATGACTGTGCGAACTGGAACTGAAGCCTGGATCATGGCTGTGTGGGCCGGTTCTTGAGCCGGAAACATGGCTGTGTGGGCCGGTTCTGGAGCAGGGACCATGGCTGCTGGGGCCGGAACTGGAGCCGGAACCATGGCTGCTGGGCAAGGAACCGGAACACGGAACCATGGCTTTGTGGGATGGTACTGGAGCACGGTACCATGGCTGTGTGGGCCGGCACTGGAGCACGGAACCGGATTACGAGCTGGCTTCCTGACCTTGCATTTCTTTGAGGTCTTTCGGAGGCTCCATGGACCCGGATTATCCCGGATAAATGGATGCAGTGCTTCCCTAAGCGTCAAATACCGCCGCCGATGGGAATACATTGCAATCAGTTGAAAGTTCTTTGCGTCCGTTTATGAAGCTGAAGGAGCCTCGGCGCGTCCCAACTGCACGACCACAGGACTCTGACCAAGCGTCGCTCCTGGGCGTTTAGGGAGTGAGAGTGTGTTGGTTTTGAAGCATCAAGGCACAACACCGGAGCCTCGCTACGGGGAAACTTTGGCGCTGTTCCGAGTTTGTTCTAATCTGTCAAAATGACGGACTGCTTTCAGATTTGTCCTTCATTGTTAAACAAAATCCGTCATAGACGGAAAACATTCAGTTAACGCGACCTCTGATAGACACACCAGCAAGTTCACCTGACAGTTCAAATTGTCTTAAACAGCTGCCCAGGATTGCATGCATAAAACAAATTGTATAAATGTATACATACATGTTGGATAGATCCATAATCATAACACATTGACACATTATTGCACACAGTGTAATTCCTGTCCAAGCATCCTGAATGAATGTTGTAACTGTGTCACAGCGTATATGAAAATGTAATGCATGGTAAAAATGCACCAGATACAAAAAAAGATATATGCAAAGCTCCACGGGGCACTTCAAAGACATACACGTGTCTCTCAAGTCAAAAGACCTTGAAGTGCCTAGAGCTTAATAAGAAAACCTTGAATTTGACATAACTAGAGCATCAGGCATCTCCAACAACACAAAAAGGGATATAAGGGATGAATAAAAACCTATAAATATTATATTACATAAGTGAAGACAATGTAATGATGGTATATCCAGCAGATTAGTAAGAAAGGAAGATACATGTTACCCAGTGGTGCATAAATGTGTTAATGGGAGCCTTTTTTAGACTATATTATTTCCTATTTTACATAATTCTCATCTCCTAGTATTCATCATCTGGATGTGCATGCATTTGTAAACCTCTTTCTTGAAAGGAACAGTGATCACCTTGATTTGATAAAGGGATGTTTTGTATTTCAATATTTTAATTATGTTATAGAATAAATAGGTGAAATTATTCAAAATGAATTATATCCTTTTTTATCCCAGCATGCTGTATAGAGAATGGGGTTCACTTGATGGTGGATGCAGAGCAGACGTACCTGCAGCCGGCTATCAGCAGACTGACATTAGAGATGCAGAGGATCTACAACAAAGAGAAGCCTGTCATCTTCAACACCTACCAATGTTAATGATGTCGCTGCACACACAAAAGGCTGACTCAACAGTTATAATTCTTGTAGAAGGAGAGCACGCTGTGACAAATCGTGTTACTCCTGATGTCAACATGTAAAGAGATTAGGATGAGTCAGCTGAGGATAGAACAGAGACATTGCCAAGAAGGGGATAATGTTGAAGGGAAATGTGGTGATTCATTTTTTATTTCTTGAATACACCATTTCAAATGAAAAAAAAATGCGTAAGTAATAGTTTACATTCATATGATTATCATCCTTTTTTTACGTGATTATTATAAGCTTACCACATCATCACATACGACTTTAAAATAAATATAACACATTTTGCCTGTTGGATAAAATAAAGACCATAGATTATTGAGGGTCCCATTTTGTCACAATGGGTTGCTGTGCGTATACTACACCACTGCTTTGTTGCTGAACTTGCGAAAATTAGGATAAGGCATTCTGGTTCTCACAATTGGTTGGTTCATTTTACGAGTTATTGACATGGAGCCATAAAAATAAGTGAGTATAACCCTGTTTGAGTAGCAGTCGTGTTGTGTGATTGGTAATGCTATGGGGGCCTGGGCTAGGTCAGGTAGAACAGGTAGACCCATAAATCATGTATTTGGCTGCAAAACATCATAAAGCTCTGAAAAAAGTTACATTGACAGCAACGATTGCACTGCTTTCACAATTTTGTATCTAAACTTGGAACTTGATTTATATCCGTCTTTGTTATGAAGTGAATCATTGTCCTCTTTTGCTCTGCAGGAGGCTTATGAAAACATAACCATGGACGTAGAATAGTCTCGACGTGAGGGCTGGCATTTTGCCGCCAAGCTGGTGCGCGGGGCTTATATGTATCAGGAACGAGAGCGGGCTAGAGACCTCGATTATGAAGACCCCATTAACCCTGATTATGAGTCTACCAAATAATGTACCACAGGCAAAAATTCAGTTTCTTTGTTTTTGAATTGTTGGTAGCTGCCCATATCTGCATCCGCAAAGTATGATTGTTTTTTGTCTAACTACAGCAGGCACATCAGAATTTAGATGTTTTGTATAATGAAGAATTATTTTTGATATCTTGTAATTCTGCAATTTCTAGTTGTTTGCTTTTTTGTTATTGTGCTGCTGCTGTCTGTGCCAGCACATAGTAAAACATTTGATTTTGAATCCCCAAATGTTTTTGAATCTTTGTTAATTAAATGTTAAATAACATAAATACATGATCTGCTTTAGCCAGGCTAATTCCTGAATTTTAAAGCCGCTGCCTGCTGCTACATCCCTTACCATTGGAAAGCACACAGTTCCTAGGTGAGGTGTCCTAGAAAAACTTTTTTATTTTATTTTGCCAAACCAATTTTCCCATGTGGTTCACAGATTTAAGCCGTCCACTTTCTAGGCACAAATCCACTTCCATGGACAGCTCAGGGAAGTGGTCCTTTAATTTAAATTCAAGGGGAGTTTCTGAGTTTAACATCTTGTGTCAGCACGCATCCACCCTGTTGAGTTGTCCAAGTGCAAGTTACTGAATACCACCCAGCTCCAGGGTGCAGGGTTGTAACCATTTTCTGACAGTCCTAAATGAGAGCAAGTTCAAAGAAATCGTCTTGTGCAGATCAATATGTTTTTCACAAAAGCAGCAAAGGCCACCCTCAAGCATTCAATTTAATTTGGAGGTAAACATCAACATGTGAGAGGTACACGTTTAGATGATTTGCTACAGCACAGTATGAGGTGGGATTACAATTATGCAGATGATGGTAAAGCACATGCATATTCAAACAGCTACACACTTAGTAAAGCACAAGTGCTCTTTGAACGGATTGGTTCAGATTTTTGGTAATTATATTCAGATATAAGAGGTGAGTTATGAAACAATGTCAGCCACAGAATGCAAACAATATTCAAAATCATATATATATATATATATATATATATATATATATGTATCATCTTGAATAATAGTTTGTAGTTCTTTCAATTGTTTACACAAGCAGCGAATCTTTTGAGTTTCAGTAGTAATCTTGAAATTGTAACTATCATTCTTGTTTTATTCATGCCTTTTTTGTTCAGTTCAATTTGTTCACAAAACAAATCATTATTATTATTTTTTTATTCAACTCGCAATTTGTTTCATTGTAGCACTCTAACAAAAGCAGCAGAAGGGCAACAATAAGAACACTAATAACTGTTTATTTATCGCATTTTTATTATTATTATTGTTGTGTGTGAAGCTGACCGTTGAGCTGCCCGACCAAGCAAAGAGGCAGAGGCAGAACGTCCAAATACAACCCGGTGTGGGCATTTATTATTAATGGATACATGATTTACAGCCTCAATATTGCTGTCCACATTAACACAGTCAGCAGCCACAAGGATCTCACACACACTACCTGTCCACTGACAGGGAAAACAGAGCCTAAATACACACACACTAATCAGGCCAACAAGACACAGGTGGGGCGGGGGGAGGAGACAACACAGGGCACCAGGTGAACACAATCACCATGCCACAGACAAAACGGGAGGGGGAACACTTTCAAACTAAACCACATGTGCAATATTACAAGGCCCGAAGCCGTCAGTCCACAGTGACAAAGTTACCTTCGTCACATTGTGATATTCAAAAAAGCAATTGCATATCATTAACTTTTCTCATATTGTGCAGCATTTTAGTTTTTGTAGAAAACATGTTCTTACAAACAAAAGTAGTAATATAAATATAAATATATAAAGAAGATAAATGATCTTTCATGTGTTCATTTTTATTTGTCCAGGTGCCTGGACTGCGTGCTGGTGGTAGATTGCACTCAACAAAAATGCCAACGTTATGGTGGCTTCCCATAATGAGGACACGGTAAAACACACCTTGAGGAGGTACGGCTGAACAATCCACTTCAAAAAATTTTTTATACACAGCGTTGCATGTGAACGAAGAAGTTATTTTTAAGTCTCTGTGTCTCTGCCTCATTCAGAATGAATGAGCTGGGTCTCACACCGACAGAGAACAAGGTGTACTTCGGTCAACTCCTGGGCATGCGATCAGATCAGAGAAATACATGCACGAATACTCTCTCTCTCACAAAGCCAACAGGCCCTGTATTCCCTGCTCTACTTAAAGCTCTTTCACACCTAGGGTTGCAAAGGGGCGGAACATTTCCGGTAAATTTCCGGAAAGATTCCATGGTAAATTAAGCTGTGGAATTTTGGAAATATTCAGTGCAAAATTAAGCAAAAAACATGACATTTCAACAGATTTATTTTTATTTTAATAGAACAGAAAAAGTTTTAATTATTTTATTGAACAATTATTTATTTAATTGAAGAACGAAAACAAGGAATGTTGAGTTAAACATTACTCATCTGTGCATGTGATGGAGGAATGCACAGTGCCTGTAGGGTGTGTGGTCTCAATAGCTATGCAGTAAGCAGTGTGCTANGGGGGGGGAGCGAGAGAGTCTAAGGGGGCCGTAGTGGGGAGAGGGGGGGAGGCTGAGGATTGGAGGTAAGTGTAGAGTGCGGAAGGGGCGCGAGTCAAATCGGAGGTGAAATTCTGTCAGGAGACGAGAAACTATGAAGGCGTCACCTTCGACCTCCCGTAAAATCCCTTGCTGTACAACGACGAACAACGTAAATGTAAATAAAGTCATTCAACCGAATAAAATGTGTACTTCTTAAATTTACAGTCACAGATTCGTTTAGGTAAAAGAAAAGGAAAAAAAACTAACCAAATCATGACAGCAAGACTGAAGCAATATGTCCTTTAGTCATCTTAGTCCTTAGTTCATTTGACGTTAACATTGTTTTCTTATTAATTAAATGTAAATATATCACCATATTCATCCCAATCCTAATAAAATTAGAAGAATACTGACCTCGGTTACGTTTACATATTTCCCTGAGTCCGAATATATTGATGAAATAATTCCATTTTCCTCTCGACCAACCAAGGTACTAAATTACTGTAACTTTTATAAGCTTGTGAAGACCAAGCCAATGTAATTTGTTGAACTTTATGAAGTCAATTATCCAATGTTTCCAACATAAAGTTACACTGACCTCATCAAAATTGTCAGGGAAAAACAAATAAGTAGTTTTTATGCCAGTTTCCTCAAGCTTGATGCAAGCGCTGCCTGAGAGAGAGAGGGGAAAAGAGATATATAGAGCGAAAAGGAGAAGCATGTATTCACAGTGGTCACAAAAGCCTCAAGATGTCGCTGAGGTTCGTGTGCGTTTACTTCTCATCGTGACTCTCTCAGAACCTCGAAGAAATCTCGACCAACAATCAGCTGGTAGAAAACAGAAGCGGATGCAATGAATTAAGTAGACGTAGATAACATCATTTAAATACCATGCTGTCTTGAAAGCCTTTGTTCATATTATAGTATTTGGACAACGCTAAGGTCTTGTTGCTGGTTGCTATTTTCATGTTAACATTTTATTCACAAAAGGTGATAATGCACTATACGCAGTTTTCAGGGGACAAAAATCGTTTTTAACTACGATATCCATAAGATGCTAGAAGTACGTTTCTATGGGACAAGTATTGACTGAAGTGTTTTCGTTTTTTGCTGATGTTATAGCTTATACCATTGAATCATTAAGTCAATTAGGGTTAGGGTTAGATGTAATTTTGAATGGAAATCACCCACTAAGATATGCTTGGAGACTAAGTGGCCTAGGAACTTGGTACATTATATAAACGGCCACTATCGTAGATAGAGTGAAATATAACATTTCTGATTCCAACCATTTTTTGGTGGATTTAGCTGGTCTTCTTTACTGTATGACAATTATCTCAGTGATTTTGGTATTCTGAGGCCTTACAGCTCACAGTAAAGACATCACTTAAGATTAACACTATTCACCATTTTTCTTTGCTGCTAAGATGTGTACAGAGCACCCTTCCCCGACAACGCAGTGAAGCAGAAGAGGACTGATGTTTGATTTCATTTCAGTCAACCATTTCACTATCACTCTTGGTTCAGGAGCATTACATTACTCACACATGTGCTCAGCATTTTAACAAAAAAATATGCTGCTAACTGACTAAGCTCTTTTTAGTGACTGCAAAGGAAGAAGACTGTGTACAGAGAGCTGGGATTGGTCAGTGTAAAGTCTGCCATATTTGTTGGCCAAGGTATGGCGAGAATTCTATCTTAACACAGATAGTAATAATACGTTTTTTAGGTAAATGAAGCAGATTTAAGGCAACTGTCTTCAGAAGACTATTTCTCCAGAAGCGTTTTATGTTTTTTTCTCGAGGAAGCAGTCACTAATCACCAATGTTTACAGTAAACATTGTCTTCCTGCAACATTGACAGCTCAGGAAAAACATCCAGTAATAGACAGGGAGGAGAAAAATAGTTGGAAATGCAAATAAGCTGCTCATTATGCAGTAAAACTTCTAAGTGTTTTGAATGAAGCCTTTTCTTAAAAAAAAACATTAAATTCCTCGATTCTTGGGTACATTAATGCTTTGAAAAATCTAGTTTACACTCCAGGCATTGGCTCAGAAACCATCTCCACCAGCCGACTGTGGTCAAGACTTCCTGCAGGGTTTTGAGTTTGAGTCACGACAGAAGCAGACACACTGAACAGCAACATCTGCTGGAGGCCGTTGCGGTAATAAAATTCACATGAGGAGCATTACGTGTGGATGGAAGTGAGTCGGAGTGACACACACCTCTGCTCAGTCCGTCCGGCCCTCTGAGGATTCGGCACTCCTCGATCTGTCCGAATGCAGAGAACATGACCCGGATGTCGTTCTCGTTGCACTTCTTTGACACCATGCCAATGAACAACTTCCTGTCTTCCACAGCTGCAGAGCCAAGAAGGAGAAAAATATAGAGTGTTAATATAAGGCTTGATAGCACAGTTATAGCTTTATTTGCAGTGTTGGCTGTATATCAGAGCATTGGTTGTATTTCCTTTGGGCAACATTTTCTCTAAATCTCTGCACATTTAAAGGAATGGGCAGACATGGTGTCATTTGTTTGAATGTGGTGGTTTTGTAGAGAGTTAGATGAGAAGATCAAAAAAACATTTAGATTAAAACACTGAACAAACAAACTAGATAAAACATGCATAATTAATTAGCTTAAACCTCATTGGTTGGTGGATTTTGTTACTTTAATATAGAGCTAGCTGTTTCCCTTTTTCCCCAGTTTTTGTGCTAAGCTAACCAGCTGCTGGCAAACACTTCATATATACCATACAAACATGAGAGGTATGAATAATCCTCTCTAACTCTGGGCAAGAAAGCCAAAACATTTCCTATGATTTGTAGCTATTTATTGAACTGTAAACGGCATGGATGTGGAATGTTTCTGAGGTTGTGTGTGTATGAATGCATAAACGTGAGAATGCATGTGGAAATGTGCACTTGTAGTATTGTTTCCCATTGCAATGGTACGCACTACGCATTGCTTCTTGAACATTGGTGGTGTTTACACCGGGGACGCTTGAGACCCACCATTTTTTATATGGCATATTACTTTTTCAATGTCTAATTTAAAAAAAATCTCCTGAAAAGAAAGCTTTAATCAAGAAAGTAACTAACAATTAAAAAAGATTTGCTCAAATAAGGGAACATGTTCAAATAGAACAAATTAGCTATGAGCATAACCTAAACAAACCCTAGCTTACTAGTTATGAAATAAACAAAAACGTTCATGTACGGATCAGTGGCGTCAAAAATGTGCAACATAGTTTTCCCAATCTCAGTAACTATCGACTTCGAACGTGAACCTGATCTCCCCCCATTGCATTCCCAGAAATACTATTTGTTAAGAACCATTTAAATATCTTCTGAACCGGTTGTTCTTGAACATACAACAATAGGAGAATAAACTCAAACATAGGACAGGAGAAAGGAACGCCTGGTGGGAATAAAGACAAAGAACAAGTGTAATCCAGAGCAGAAGAAAAAGATAAAAAAAGTATGGAAAATGCAATGAGACAGAACAAAACGCCAATCAAAAGAAACAGTCAAAGAAAGAGAGGAAGAAAGGGAAACAGGACAGTGGGAGAGAGATGAAGACAGACAGAGTTCATGCATTTCATCATGCCATCTGCCAGGCTCTGATCAATGTCTCATTATCACTTCAACAGCGACGGCGTGCTGAGACTCTCCAGCTTGTCCTCTCTCACCCTCTTCCTCCCACCACCTCTCCCCCCTTTTCCTCCACCCTTCTCCCTCATGGATTCCTCCTCCCTTCCTCCCTCGCTGACACAATCCCTCCTCCTCCGGTGCAACATCCAGGAATGTGATCCGGCGGCAGGTAGCGGTGAGAAACGTTGTGTACGTGAGAGAGGTTAAGTGTGAATTAGGCTGAGAGTGAAATACTCAACACTCCAAGAAACAATATGTGTGTACGTGTTCCCACCACATTCAATGTAATGCTAATCCAATTCATTTTTAATGAGGAAACTGTCAGCTCTTACCGCAAGGCGAAAGAGATAAGCGGTCTGTTGCACTCTGGGAAATCAATAGCGCACTTGTTTATTTTGCTGTTTGAATTGTTTGTGTGTTTAAAAAGCAAACCGGCGGGATACGCTGCCAAGATAAGTGTTGTTTCAAAGAGCTTTAAGTCCTTTGTACACAGCGTGTGTGTGTGTGTGTGTGTGTGTGTGTGTGTGTGTGTGTGTGTGTGTGTGTGTGTGTGTGTGTGTGTGTGTGTGTGTGTGAACATCACTCCAGAGGAAGATTACCACAAGTCTAACAGCAATGTAATTAATTTACTCTGTGTCGATAGAAAAGAAAAGAGAGGCGATATGGTTACAATTGACTGTTTCTGTTTTTCCGGGGGGGTGATAAGACTTATAAATCCAGCTCTGAGATGAACTGGAGTCAGCTTTGCATTCTGGGGGATATTGAAGCAGAACCGGCTTCACGCTGAGTTTTAACACTTTAAAAGAAGCCAAAAGAAAATAATTACACAAGTTTAGCGAATGGAAAATTCACTGCACAGGATTTAGCAATAATGTTATCTCTTTGTTATAATCAGTGATGGTTTGTATACAAATACATACTCAAGCTGTGTACTTTAACTGCATTTTTTCTCTCACATTTAACTACTTTATACTTCTATTCCACACCATTTTAGAAGCCAACTTTGTACTTTTTATTCTGCAACATTTATCTGACAGCTTTCAGGTTTCACATTATTAGCTAATGCCAATCATTTAGTACTGTTACTTAAGTACAATAATTATTATTTGTAAAATAGTATTTTTACAATTAAATATTGCTACTTTTACTGAAGTAATAGGTCTTAGTAATTCTTCCACCACTTGGAATAATGTCTCTTCTCCTCCTCCTCCACTGACTAGACTAATAAAGCTACAAGGATCCATTTGTCACTGTTACACTGAATTTACTGAAGGTCATTACCATTAAGTGGATGGATATGTTACGTATGGTCTGCTTTATATTTCACTATTAAGCAGCTTTATTAAGTTCCACCATCATTACCCTGACGGTTATGTCTTATAAAGTCGTATTTCCACATACAGTGCTACAGTAGAGCGGATGATGGCTTTCATAAAGATTACTCCCCTGACTTTTTATTGTATTCCCCGCAGAGGAAAGCAGTTGTGAGTATCTGAGTATTCAGATCCTTCACTTCAGTAAAAGTACTGATAATACACTTTAAAGATGCTTATCTTCTAAGGTACTGCATTGACAATGGTTATTAAGTAAGTATTTCAGAGTGGTCAGGATACAGTAATAGGAGTAACAGTCAATTCAAAATATATATTGAAATATTTTTTAAATATTTTAAAGGGAAAGCAGCAAATCTTCACATTTTAGAAGCTTAAACTGTGAAATGTTTAAATGTTAAAATTGCTGCCAGTTCATAATCTGTTAACCAACTATGTAATATAATGTTGTATGGGTTATTCTATACCAAAGAGCCACATTCTCCGTTGTGTTGTGTGTAAAAATCTGAATTTATAAGGTAACTTAATCTGTAAATTAAATGTATTGAGATAAAAACTTAAAATATTTCCCTTTGAATTGTACTGGAGTAGAGGTATGAGGTGACACATAAAGAAATGTGTTGGATAATGTACCTCAATTTGTACTTTAATATAGCACTTGAGTAAATGTACTTTTCCAATGGTGGAGAGCGATGGAGCAGGCAATGCTTTTATGTTACCTATTTTTAAAACCGGCACTGGATTTTAATGGTCACTTCATCCAATCATGCTTGTATCCATTTTCATATTCTGCTCAATTACACGTGTTTAAGGGTCACTTCACCCAAATTGCAAAAACTCACATCTTCCTACGTAGCCATGCAAATAATTTCAATTTTATTTGCCAAATTGTTCCCACATCTGCTGTCGAGATTTCTTGCGCTACATGTATGTCACCCTGAATAATCCACTGAAAACAATTTGAAATGGGAAATCTTTTTCCACCTGAGGTAAATAACCGCTGTTAGTTCTTTGGATTGTTAACGGGAATTTGGCTCATGTTGCTGTTATGCTTTTCAAAAGCTTTATGTTATATTGTGTGGGCATAGCAAACAAAATTCAATTTATCTCGAGAACATTTGTGTGCAAAAAGCTCCGCAGCAAACATCTTCAAATACCATTTCATGAATGATTTACCAAGCGGTTAAGAGGTCAAAGAGACCCCGAACATTAAGGTTTATTCAGATTTTTTTAAGCAACTGCTGAAAGAGATTTAAAATCTCTTTAGCAGTTGTGGACGACAAACTTATATCCTTTACCTAAGTAAAATCAGAACTACATTTGTCTTAAAATAGTCCAATACAAGTAACATTTCAGAATTCAAAAAGTTACTTAAGTAGAAGTACAGAAGTATCTTCAGCCAATTGTACTTAAAGTATCAAGGGAAAGTACTTAATTTCAAAATATTGTCTTTTCACAGTATTACAGTATATTATTACAGGATCCTGATTCATTACAAACAAATACATATAAGAGTATTTTATTCTTGAAGTTTGTCCATGTTGAGTTTTTATACATTTTTTTGAAATACAATATTGGGTCATATCATATAAACATATTACGTTTTGTATATGTAAAAAGTAGCTAGCGACTATGAGTGTTAACAAATGGTTACAGTGGGAAATGGATGAGTAGAGTAATTACAGTAAGTATGTCTAAAAAGTATTTCATTATTATTAACTAAAAGTACTTTGTTACTTTCCACCACTGCTTAAATATGTTATTGTCCAGAGGCCTGTCGTTTCAAAATCCCTCCATAAAACATAAAACTAGAAAACAATCCTAACCAGAAAATAATATATACCAGGTTAATCAACCCTCAAAGCCTTAAAATAGAAACCAAATAAAATGTCTCTAGGAAAAAAGATGTCAACCATATTCAGCTCTCCAACTAAACTAAAATCTTTAATTACATCGCCTTTTAGTTTCCAAATATACCTTGACTAAATATCACAAAGCATAATGAACCTGACAATCACAATCAGTACAATTCCTTCATGCTTCCAATTAAAAACAGATTGGAATAATAGAGCAGGAGAGAGTTGATTAAGTCACGTTTTAATGCTTTTTTTAAAGTCATTATTTGGTAAAGGAAAAGTAGGTGAAAATATCTTTATGATTCACGGTGGCGCTGCAGAGAGGTCCAGGTATTCTACAGACTTAATAAAACGTCTTTGCTTGGCAGTCTTAAATAATCTTAAATCTCACCATGATTATTTTAATATATTTTCCCCTGAAATGTGAAAAACTTTAAAGAAATGATCAATCCCTTCATTATCGCAAATCCAATCCCAATTGCATTATCAGTGAAAACATTTTAAATGTGTTCGTTTTTTATAAATGCAGCATGCAGCCCTGTTGCTGTGTAACCAAGGGTTACAGATATATGTGTTATTGTCTGTAGGAAAAACCTTGTTGTTGTTTTGAAAAGTTTGTCATTTCTCCATCTATAACAATGCAGGTGAGACCGCTTTGGTTCCCTGTGGTTCTCCTGAGACGCTGTGATTGAAAGGTCATGCCGACTTCAAGGCAATCAAATGAAATTAAAATCTCTCCTGAAATGATGCCCTGCTCAGTGCTCACATATTTCATCTCGCTTTTACACAGAAGCAAGATGCTATCATTCAAGTACTCCAAAAGAAATCAAAGTCCCAGCGCACCCCAGGAGGGAAGCACTGCTGAGCATCTTCAGTTTCCTTGGGGTAACATATGAGTATAATGTTTGCTAAAACAAAATAAAACCACTAAAGTATTTTAAACTGTTTTAAAGGATTCACGCAATAAGTAAGAAACAATATGTTTGGTTTATCCACTTACACCTCTTTGCTATACACTGACATATTTGTGATATGTCAAAAACCAACATTTGGTCAAATCTGGAAGAATATAGATTTCTCTCAAAATGTGATTGACAATGCAATTTTGTTGAATGGGAATATACTTTTTAGGAGACCAGCACAGGTGGAAGAAGGACTCATACAGTATCTTTTAATTAAAAAAAGCAATACTAAATTGTACAAATACCCTCTTACAAGTCAAAATCCTGCACCTTACTTAAGTAAAAGTACAAAATAATTGGTATTAAATTGAAATATTTAAAGTGAAAGTACCTCTAAATGTTACTAAAGTACAGCACTTGAGTAAAAGTACTTGATTACATTCCCCCACTAGAGACAATGTGTGTACGGTCAAACAGCCTCTTTAGATTGAAATGGAATGAAGTCTCGGTTATAGGAAATCTCTGGAGAACTAGATCTGCAATATGTAGTTTGGAAATGGGGTTATCTGAGGGTGTGTGACAGCGCTTGTGTGGAATATATGCATACAATTGCATGTGTGTGTGTGTGTGTGTGTGTGTGTGTGTGTGTGTGTGTGTGTGTGTGTGTGTGTGTGTGTGTGTGTGCGTGTGTGTGTTCAGCATGTTTTAGGAGCGATCTGCCTTCAGGGGAGGGAGGCCGGTTCACCATGAGGCCAATCTGACACGCTCCCTCCTGTATTTCCCCCTTTTCCTCTTTCTCTCCTATCTCTTCTTCCCCCTACCGACTATAGATATTGAATATAAGAATTATACTCACTACTTAATAATTGCACGAACATTCTCCAAGTCTCGCTCCAAC